>NC_056744.1:1388896796-1388946796 GCF_019279795.1 Protopterus annectens | reverse complement strand
CAGACATTTTGTCTCTGACTGCAATCAGAACTGTAAGATATAATCTTTACAGCTTAATTTAATTTCAGGTAGTTTCCAAAGTTAGCTGGGACTGAGCTTAACCTCTTCTCTTCCAATATCCTCTGTTAAAACATATACCTTTAAGCAGTTACAATAATAATACATATATCTTTCTTTTCTGTCCAGCAGGGCACACTGTTGATACATTTTTAACACAAGCAGTTTTACAAATACATTTTTTTCAACACAACTGCCTGTACAAATAAGTTTGATATACAAATGACATATAATTCTTTATAAAATTCCAGCTAGCTGTGCTGGCATATGTTACACATCTACTACCCTTCTTCACCTGGCATGGCTGGCAATACCTCACATTATCACAGTTATTATTATTATAATTGTCATTATTTTCTAAAAGATACAGCTAAGCCATCATTTTCTTTTTTGATATGTGTATATAACAGCCTTTTATTGATAATTAGCTGTTAAGGCTAATCCTGAAAAGGAACGGCAAAATATATTAGTTTACTAGAGAAAATATTTTTCACTTATTGTAATATTTATTTATAGTATTTTCTGTAGCATATGATCTTTATTACTTCTTACAAAAAGCATTTAGTATTTCACGTATTTTAGTAACATATTTTAGGTATTGTAGCATAGTTTGGTGGGGTTCATATTGTAAATGGCATTGTGATATGATGGGTTAAAATGATGTGTTGTAAATAATGGCCTAAATATTGCTGTATAGAAAATGTTTTGTGATTTTAAGGGGAAAAAACAGGTATATCTCTGTATCAGATAGAGAGGTTAAGCATTGCTGGTAACAAGCAATAACCTCTTTAATGTAATGTATAAAAAGGAGGGCTTTTTTGTCTGGAATATTGGCTTGGGGAGTGTGCTGTGGAAAGAAGGGATAACATGAAGGAGTCTGTGACAGTTTGGCGATATTCTGCTAAGCAAAAGCTACCTGACTTGGAAGTAAACATAAAGTTTTATGAGAGACTACAAGGTTTGCGTGTTATTTTTATTTCATATCTTGAAGAAGAGTCTGTACCAATGAATTGTTATTTTGCTTTCTGCTTTGATAAAAAACACATTATTTTATGTACAAAGTGCCACTGGCTGCCTTGTTTTGATATAACATTGGTGAGTGCAATGTATAAAATCAGCACACAAATTTCCATGCCATCAAGGGTCCTGAGTTCACCTTTTGCAGCTTGAAGTTTTTCCTTCCCTGACGAAACCATTGTATCATGGTGTGGACTAGGAGTTTTGTATGTGGAGTCCATTAAGGTTTGGCTAAGATGGTAATAGTAGAATAGCTACTGCCAAGTATAGCTGCTGTAACCCAGGAGGTAGTAATGGTGGCCAAGTCCATGGCCACACCAAGGACAGTTCGACCTCTTAAACAATTAACCATGGAGGAAGACCATGAGGTGCAGCTCATGGCCTTCAAACAGTCTGCCCACCAAGAGGGATGGGACTGGAGTAAATGGGCTAGAATCCTCTCAGCTAAATGACAAACCATTAATGGCAGTCATAGAAATGTAAGACATTAAATATCAGAACTATGATAAAGTTAAAAAGCCACTATTAGTTGAAGTGGTGATACTTATGAGACAGAATCTCAAATGTTTCATAGATACACATTTTCCCATAGGAAAATGGTAAGATCTCAATATGTGATTTAAAGCATGGTGTAAACTGTTAGAGCCTGAGGATCATCATATTGAAAGTAAAATGATAGAAATGTTAGTTTATTTATTTATTTATGTGCAGTTTGTTTGCCAGGATGGTCCATTGGGCCTGGAGGGGCCTGTTTTCAATGGAGTCCTGGGGAGAAAAGCTCCAAGTTACATTATACATAAAAAATAGTAAAAACATAATAGATACAAGTTATTACAAAATACAGAAGTAATGATATTAATAAAACAGTACAGATGTTAGTAGATGCAAAACATTCAGTAATATTTACAAATATTGAAACTAACAAATGCTAAATAAAAATCAGTAAAAATTAGTAGTATTTACAAATATTGGAACCAAATGCTAAACCGAAATCAGACCAAGGGAGGATGATTACAAATCTTTTTGCCCTTAGTTGGATTGAGTTGCTAAGAGAGTTTATGTAGGATTGGAGCAGGAGCATTCCCACTGGGAAGTTAGATGTGAGTGGAGTAAAGTTTAAAGGAAAAGGGGTATCTAGTAGTGCTGATAAGAGGTGGGAGTGAGTTCCAGAGGTGAGCTAGAGAGAGGGACAGTAGCTGTTTACCAGGTGGGCGGGCAGGTTTGTGCAGTTCAGTCATGTTTTGGGTGTTAGATAGTAGGAGTCTATTTGGTAGGTGCATAGTAAAGGTAGAGCCAAGGGAAGGACAGAGGGAGGGACTGAAGATGAGTTTGTGAACTTGAGTAAGTTGAATATAGGTGAGGTAGTTGGGGAGCTCTAACCAGTTCAGCTTATGATGGGCAATACAGTGATGGGTAGAGGACCTTTGACCAGTAGTGAATTTTGACATTTTATTATAAGAGGAGAGTTTTTTCTTAAGGGAGGATTGCAGGTTGGTCAGGAGTAGGGCACCATATAGGAAGGATGGGATGAGGTATGTGGTAGAGAGAACAAACTTGGTAGAGGGAGATATGTAGCGAATGTGGCGATAAAGCATGCCTAGTTTCTGGTGTTTTTTTATGTTTACTTGTAGGTGAGTATCAAACTTAAGCTGGTCATCAATAAGGACTCCTAGTAGTTTTGTGTTGGATACTATTTCAAGAGGTGTATTGCTGTGACTGGTGATAGAGAATGACTTTTTGTCTATAGTGGTAGTTTTAGAAGGGGTGAGTATCATAAGTTTAGTTTTGGAAGCATTGAGTGTTAGATGGTTGTCTAACATCCATTGCTCAGTGGAGGAGAAGGCTTCTTGGGTTAATTTTATTAATGAGGGGATGGAGATGGCAGAGCAGATAAATGTTGAATCATCAGCATATTGGATAAGTTTTGCATTAGGAATTGTCTGGTAGAAATCGGTTGAACATTAGGGGACCTAAAATGGAGGCATGGAGGACACTTGTGGGAGTATTAAGGAATGGGGATGTCGCTTTCTTCCATTTGACTGCTTGTTCCCTATTTGAGAGATAACTGGTCAACCAGTTGATAGAAGAGAGGGATAGATTTAGTTTAGAGAGTTTAGTTAGGAGAAGATTGTGAGAGATAGTATTGAATGCCTTAGAGAGGTTGAGGAGTAGGGTAGATACAATACAGCCAGAGTCGCAAGCCTTGTTAACTGTTTCTAAGAAGGAGAGGAGAGCAGTGGTAGTGCTGTGGCCTGGCCTAAATCCATGTTGTGTGGGAGTTAGAAGGTGGTTGTTTATGATATAAGGTAAAAGTTGTAGGTGGATACATTTTTCGAGAAGTTTAGAGATGGGGGATAAAATGGCGATGGGATGAAAGTTAGTGACATTGTTAATGTTGCCCCCTTTGTGAATATAGGCCTTTTTCCACAGCTGGGGCACGTAACTTTATTTGATAGACCGATTTATTAAAATGCATATGGGGAAGGCAATGGCTTCTGCAGCTATCTGTAGAAAGTAGGAGGGAATTTGATTGGGGGTATTAGAGCATGATTTCAGGTTCTGAAGAAATTTTTTTATAGTAGATATAGGGATGGGGTTCATAGAGAAGGGAGGAGGTTGGGAGGTGGAAATACTAGAGTAGAAGAGATAAGGGAGGGTGGAGGTGGGGGAGTAGGGTTTTTGGAGAAGGATGATGTTAGAAAGATCGAGGCAGGGGTTTTCTTTTTTGCCTGGGTTAATGAGAGAGGAGATTCCATTCCAGAACTTTTTTTTTTGGTTATTTTGGAGTGTAGAGAAATAGGGGATAATAAGGTTTTTTTTACTTTGTTTTAAAGTGTTTTGTATTCATTTAGGGTAAGGATAGTTTTGTTTTTGTGGTAGTGTTTTCAAGCTTTGTCTCTAATATGCATGGTGGCTAAAGTGTATTTGGTTATCCATGGGATGGAGTTACTTTTGATTCATTTTATTTTTGGGGGGCAAAGAAGTCTAATAGGTTTAATAAGGTAGTATTGAAGTATGTGATGGCATCTTCTAGGGATAGGGTTTTTAGTGGGTCCCAGTTTATATGTTTTAGTGAGTCGAAGAAGGTATTGGGGTTGAAATTTTTTAGGGAGCGTGTTGAGATATAATTGTGGGATAGTTGTATGGAGGAGGGATGGCAATGAGCAAAAGTAGGAAAGTGGTCACTGAGCAGGTCGGAAGGGTACCACTATTGGAGACGTAATGAGGGTGGGAGTCAAGAATCCATTCAAGGGTACTTCCAGAGGGATAGCCCTTGGAAGGTCTGGTTGTGGAATTGATGAGCTGGGAGAAATTGTAGAGGTTTGTATTTAGGGAGTTTGTAGGCGATTCAGTGGTGATCCAGTTAATGTTTACATCAACTAGGATTATAGTCTTATTGGTGATGTTGGTGGAAAACCAGGAGAGAATGTCTTCAAGGATTGGGTTATTATCACAAAGGGGATATATAGGGTGACTATACATAGAAGTTTGTGTTTGTTTACCTGAAGTAGGGAAGGAATAAGTTCTGCATTTTTAAATTTGGGAATGGGCTTGGTATAGGGAATAACAGAGAGGGGGGATAGGTAGAGGAGAGCGACTCCACCACCTTTTTGTGTATTCGATCATTTCTAATGATTCGGTAGTTGGGAGGTATTAATTCAGAGTCTTTAATATGGGATTTCAACCAGGTTTCAGAGATACCAATGATATCAGGTTGATTGTGTTGAAGCTAGGCATGAAGGTTTGGGATTTTGTTGCATACACTTTGCGAATTTAGTGCTGAGAAAAGGAGAGATTTCCCAACTGAGTGGGGAGCATAAGGGGGGATGGGCTTGGGTTTGGGCCAGGGTTAGGGTGAATGTCACCAGAGAGAAGATTGGTAATTAATTATTTGGTGAATATGGGTAAAGAGGTGTTTAGATTGTTTATCTACTAGTTTATGGGTTATGTACTTTGATGGAGTAGAGCTGATAAGGATGGGAGGAGAATAGTTGTGGGTAGGTTTGAGTTTGTAGGGGAATAGTAGATGATTATTGAAGGGTAGAGATAGGAAGAAATAAAGGTTGAAGAGTGTTTGTGTTGAAAGGGGAATGGACAAGTTGTATGGAAAGGGGGGGGTGAGTGGCATTTAGAGGTCTGGTGAGATGGTTTAGGTAGGATAGGGTGAGAAAAAGAAGTATTTGGATTATTAAAGAGGTATATTTTGTGAACATAGTGCAATCTAGTGTCAATATAGTGCTGAATGGAAGGGGGATGGGCTATACCAAGTATGGCTAGATTGTATAGGATGGGAAGGGTGTGATAGATTAGTAGGTTTGGGGTGGAGGAGGAATAATTATGGGTGATGTGGAGGAGGGATAATTATGAGTGGGGATGGAAAGAATGTATTGGGTGATGGAATTGGTGGGTGTGGTTTTATGTGTATAAGTGTAGAGGTACTGGGGGTGGATGGGAATTGGGGAAGGGTAGAGGAGCGGAGTGAGCCCATAGGGCAAATGAAGTGGGAAGAACCAGGAAGACGGAAGGAGACAAGCAAGCAAAGAACAATCAGTGAGGGAGAGGACAGGCTCAGAGGTAAGGAGACACAGTGTTAAGGCAACTAGTTCACTAGGTATAGAGGTAGAGAGAAGCAGGAGAATGCTCAGGGGTTTGGAGCCGAAGCCAAACTCTCAGCAATGAGCGGATGCTGCCACCTAGTGGCCACACTGAGTAGCTATACTGATAAGCAGGTAAAGTAATAGGAAGGGGCTTAGAGAGTAAAAAGGATAGTAAATAAGTCTGTGGTAGGCTGCTAGCAAACTCACGCGGGATTAATATACAATAGTAGCATATAGGTGGTGCTGCGGTAGTGCTGTTGCCTCACAGTAAGACGTTGTCCCATTTGATTCTCAGCTAGAGCGTCTTCTGTCTGGAGACATGCGTGAATAGGTGTACCTTCATTGAAGGTTGTGCATCAGGGCTAGCAACTCAGCACGTAAAAATTCATTGCCAATCATTAGCGGACCGGAGTTCTGCTGTGGCGACCCCTAACCGGGAAAAGCCGAAAGACGCAGCAACAACAAGTAGCATATAGAAATGTCGCAATAGGATACATACACATTATGTTAAATTCTTGAGGGAAGGCCAAGTAGCCAGAGGAGTTACATTAAGCACTGCAGGATCCCTTGGGTAACACTTTTCCGGGCTGGAGACCAGGGTACCGTATTGTTCAGTAGTGGACAAATGGGATGATTTAGACAGAGCAAAGGCAAACTGTAGAGATAGGAGGGAATAACAGATGTTCTTTGTGTTTCACTGTTGCAGTCATCACCTGTGGGTTATCCCTGCTGTGGTAGCCCTTGGTCGGCTTGAATACCAGAGTCAATGTTTTTGTGCGCCGGCTGCCGTTGCCTGTAGTCTGAAGTCAGGTCGCCCGTGCTATAAAGCAAGGCAGCCGACGTCATTACATCAGTCTTTCTTGCCATGGAGCCAGTAGCAGAAGCATTTCGCACGAGTGCTGGTCGGTCACTACCAGAAGTCAAATTTCAGCAGAAAATGTCTAAAGCTAAGTACCCCATTGGGGTCCCTTTTTTCTTGCTCTAACCAATGTCCGAAAAAGTTAACAATTGTCTCGGCTGTGGAAAGTAGATCCCACACCAAGACTTTAATTCTTACTGCATCACTTGTTTAAGCCCAGACCACGATGTCCCTCGTTACCTGTTCTGTGCCCTCTTTAATGTGAGAACCATTCACCTTAGAGCTCTTTTTGTAGACAGTTATTTTCATGTTCCATCTTCGAATTCCGATATAGCATCCATCAGCCAACAATCTGTCGACATTCTGAAAAAATGTAGAGATAAAGATAGAGACAGGGCACACAAGGCTAAGCCTTCTGATGACGCTACAGCTAAGCAAGTCATTAGTTCTCCTGAATTCAGTGAGGCGCTTTCGCAGCCCCTGATGCTTGACTCGCTTTCTACGCAGGCCTCTGCCGAGACTGCAGGAATCCACTTTGTCTTCTGAGCCTTTGGCTGTCTCTGCCTCAGTTGAGTCCGGAGCTGCGACGCAGGCTCCGGCTTCCGAGGAGGCCTTTCGCACTACCAATTCTAGACAAATACTGACATCTTCGCATCCGACTACCGCTTTTCAGAGACTGACAGATTCTCTCAGGCCTAGAAGCCAGGCCACTCCTAGGAAATCTGCTTCTAGCCACCATCTTACCAACCCCAAGCTCAAATGCTTAAAATAGTGGAGGATCTCATCTCCCTTATCCAAGGTACTCAGGTCCCCACTCCAAAAAGGAAATGGCATCCTTCTCCAGAAATTATGGCAGACCAAGAGTCTGAGGAATCTGATTATTCTGCTTTTGAAGAGGAACAACATCCCTTAACTGTTTATGAGGATCAGATGCAGAGGAATCCATCCCTTCTGCCTCCCCTCCAGAGGACCTCTCCTTTGGGGAAACCCTTCACTCCCTCAGGGAACATTTTCAATGGGAATCTCAAGCTTTCCCACAGTCAAAGAAACAACGTAGAGAGTTTCTGGACCTGCCTGGAAGTGGTGGATGATGTTTTCCATGAATCCAGCTTAGCCCCTGATGCCCTGCCTCCTGCTCCAACTAAACCTGACAGGTACTACAGAGTACCAGATTCTCACAAATACCTGTACAGGAATCCTGCTGCAGACCCTGAGGTCATTACACAGGAACCCAAAGGAGCTAAGACTGGTTCTGCCAAGAATCTTCTTCCTTCTGACAAAGACTCCAGAGCTCTGGACAGTTGGGTTAAGAAAGTATACACCTCTGCAACCTTATCTATCAGAGCACTCAGTTGTAAGTTCCATATGTTAAAATATCAACAACACACTTTGGAACAATTAAAACAGAAGATTGCTACCTCTCCTGGCGGTGCCAACTCAAAAAGGTGGCAGAATTACTAAACTCTGCTTGTCAAGTGGCCAAACACTCATTACAATGTGGATATGATGCCATAGAAGCTTCTAGTAGGGCAGCAGTGACAGGATCTGTTATTAGAAGACATGCATGGCTGAAGGAACAACCTCTCCCTGATTATGTCAAGTCTAAACTTATTGATGCACCCCTAGTTAAAGAACGCCCGGTTGGGGAGAAAGCAGAAGAGGTGCTTAAAAAGATGGAAGACAAAGCAAAAACTATGCAAACAGTAAAAGATTTCTTTCAAGTTCAACCTCCCAGATTCAGCTTGAACTTTCCCTCTAAGCACTGGGCCTTCCCTGCACCTAGCAGACAGGGCCAAGGTAAGTCCTGCATGGACAGGCCATCCAGGTCCCTATCCCAGGGCCAGCAAAGAAGCAAACAATGGACCACTTCTGTCTCTAAGGCAGCCAAGCTTCTATGGCAAGCACTCACAGTGACTCTCCCTCCCCTCTCTGCCCACCTTTCACTCATCAAAAACTAGGAGGAAGACTCACCCTCTTCAAGGGCAATTGGGTCTCTATAACCAAGGACAAATGGGTCTTAAAAATAATTTCTCAGGGATATAGATTCTCCTTCAGTGAACTCCCTCTTCCAAGAGGATACCCAGACCTCCCCCCAAACCAGTGGGCAGAGGCATTGAAACAGGTCCAAACTCTAATATCCCAGGGGGCAGTAAAAACTATCCCTCCAGATCAAACAGGAAAAGGTTTTTACTCTAGACTATTCCTTGTTCCCAGAAAAGAGGGCACTTGGCACCCCACCCTGGATCTATCCAAACCGAACACATCCTTGGCGGTCCCCAGATTCAAAATGCTAACCTTGCAGCAGCTCCTGCCTATGCTCTCACAGAATGCCTGGCTTGTGACACAAGACCTAAAAGATGCCTACCTCCACATCCCCAATCAGAGAATAGTGCAGAAAATTCCTGCTCTTCAGAGCAGGCTATCAACACTTTTAGTTCTCTGCACTGCCCTTTGGCTTATCTACTGCTTCCAGAGTATTCACCAAATGCTTGGCCCTGGCTGTAGCATTCTGCAGACAGAGAAATATACAGATTTACCCTTACCTGGATAACTGCCTCATTCAGGCAGACTGCAAAGAAAAGTTGCTGCAGGACCTTCTCTTCATCAAATCACTCCTAATGTCCCTAGGGTTCACCATCAACGAGAAAAAAATCAAAGAAAAACCCCACCAGAAAAATTGTTTTCCTGGGAGCTGTGCTAGACACAGCAACCCAAATGACCTTCCTATCCCCAGAAAGGCAGAGCTTCTTGCCTCTCTACTTCTTCCAAGTGGCTTCCAGAAGTCACCTCACTGTGAGGAAGTTCCTGCAAGTCCTGGGATACATGGCATCTTGCATCCTTCTCATCTCTCTCACCGGGCTTCACATGAGAAAACTTCAGTGGTACTTAAAGAACCTTTGGTGTCAGCACTCTCAGTCACTAGAGACCACTCTCCCTCTGATCCCTTGTATAAGGGCCAAATTTCTCTGATGGGCAGAGGCCTGTGCCATGAACAAGGGTCTTCCCTTCATCCTCCACCCTTCCGGCCAGACCATCACCACCAATGCCTCAAACATTACTTGGGGTGCTCACCTAGCAGGCAGGTGTACCCAAGGCCTTTGGAATGCCAAGCAACTTCACTTGAACATTAACCAGAAAGAAATGATGGCAGTGCAAAAGGCTCTGACTTCCTTCCAACCCCATCTCAGGCCAGGAGTCCTCCTTATAAAAACAGACAACACCACAGTAATGTGGTACATCAACAAGCAGGGGGACACCCAATCTTACCCCCTGTGCAGGTTAGCCATGAGTCTCTGGCTTACAGTCACCTCCATGGGGCTACACCTAATTGCCCAATACTTACCAGGGATCAACAACACACTGGCAGACCACCTAAGCAGAAACTTACTGGACCCCCCACGAATGGCAGCTCCACAGAGAAATCTTTCTGCAAATCACCCAGGAGTGGGGGACACCAGAGGTGGACCTCTTTGCCTTGCACCTCAACCACCAGATGGACAAGTTCTGTACCAGGGAGTATCGCCTCCTAGCATGGAAGGTGGATGCCTTGACCTTCCCCTGGAGCTCCCTCTTTGTGTACGCATACCCTCCTCTGCCCCTTATTCCCAAGGTTCTGATCAAAATAAGAGAGGAGATACCAAAGGCCATCCTCATTGCTCCAGATTGGCCCAGACAGCATTGGTACCCCTTACTACGCAGTCTGACCTTACAGCCCTCAAAGCTGCTTCCCCTGATATCAGACCTCTTGATCCAGGAGAGGAGGAAGGTACTGCAACCAGACCTACAGACTCTCAAACCTTCAGCATGGCTTATACACTAAAAACTAACAAGGAGTCCCTGTTAAGCAAACAGGTCCTGGACATCATCACAGAGGCCAGAAGGCCCAGCACAAGAAAATCATATACAGAAAAATGGAAAAGATTCTGCTCCTGGAAACAGTCTAAAGGGGGCAGTATCTCCCAACCTTCCGTCCCTCTCATCCTACATTACCTTGCAGAGCTGCTCAATTGTGGTGTCTCTTTCTCCTCTATTAAAATCCATGCCTCAGCCATCTCTGCCCATTATGATTCAGACCCACCCCTCTTCTCTCATTCTTTGGTTAAGCAATTCCTCAGAGGGGCTTCTAATATCAGGCCACCCAGAAGGCCTCCAATGCAACCCTGGGACCTGAATTATGTGTTAGAGAAACTAACCTTACCTCCTTTCAAACCTGCTGCTTCAACAGAATTGAAATACCTGTCTTGGATGACTGCCTTCCTACTAGCTATCACCTCAGCCAGAAGGGTCTCAGAACTTCAAGTTCTCATGGCTGTCGAGCCCTTCATAATTTTCCATGCAGACAGAGTCTCCCTTAGAACTAACCCCTCCTTTATGCCCAAGGTGGTATCTGATGTGACCCTTAACCAGGCCATATACCTTCCCACCTTCTTTCCCTACCCTCAAAACAAGGGGGAAAGAATTCTACACTCACTACACATGCACAGACAACTCAGATACTATCTGGATCATACTAAGCCATTCAGAAAAACAGACCAACTTCTTGTAAGCTTTGCCCCAGGGCAGAGGGAAAGCCCACCTCCAAACAAACCATTTCCAAATGGATTTCACACTGTATTAATTTTTGCTACAGGCTACATGGGAAATCCATCCCTAAATCTATCTGTACCCATTCCACTAAGGCAACCTCCCCTTCCACTGCCTTACTCAGAGGAGTACCTACCAGGGACATCTTGGAAGCAGCCACCTGGACCTCTGTCCATACCTTTACAAAGAATTACCATCTACCTCTCTTTTCTAAGTCTAGGGCAGGGTTTGCCTCTGCAGTTCTGCAGGGCCTCCTGACCCATACCTAGTACTCAACCTATCCTTCCACCCATTTCCTCAGCTTTGGGAATCCCCCCACAGGTGATGACTGCAACAGTGAAACACGAAGAACATAGTACAGTTGTGTACACTTACCATAAATGTAGATGTTCGAGTGTATTCACTGTTGCAGTCTTGGTTTCTCTCCCTCCATCCCCCATTTAACATCTTCCCCTAGGGGGACACAAGCTTCCCATGGTGGCTTTTAGCCATCAGGACCACTTCTCACTTTTCCCTTGTGCTTCTGACGGGTTAGGGCAAGAAAAACTGATGTAATGACGTCGGCTGCCTTACTTTATAGCACTGATGACCTGACGTCAGACTACAGGCAACGGCAGCAGGTGCACAAAAGCATTGACTCTGGTATTTGGACCGGCCGAGGGTTACCACAGCAGGGATAATCCACAGGTGATGACTGCAACAGTGAATACTCTCGAACATCTGCATTTATGGTAAGTGTACACAACTGTACTTTATTAGCAGGGTAACAATATTTTAGCAACTAGAAAGGAAAAGGAGGTCTTACATAGGGTAATGCTAATTGAATGGAGGTAGAAAGCTTGGGGGTAGGTGTTAAGTAAAGAAATGTGTAAGTAACAGGAACACTAGGGCCTAGTGGGGGGGTTAGCAACACTAAGTAGTCATGCATGTAAAACACTGATGCAGTATAATGCTACAGCAAGTAGAAAAAAGGGAGAAAACAAAACTGTTCTATAAACCATAGTCACATTTCAATAAATAGAAAAAGGGAGAAAAAACTGTTCTATAAACTATAATCACATTTCAAAATATGTAACAGTAGTACAAGGAAAACGCAGTTCCGAAGACCGTAAATCACATTTCTGTAATTGCAGCACTTCAAGAACGAGCAGTAAAGTGTTACAAATGTATCGCAAGATTGTAACAGAGTTTCGGCAGTGAGAAACTACAAATATATCAGCAGTAGAAATGTTACAACTAAAATACAATGTATCAGCTGTTTGAAAAATCAAAGGCAGTACATAGAGTTTAAATAGGAAAAGGCAATAACGTGCAAGTTGCTCTATGTTTAAAGTTTACACAGGGAAGCACAACACTCAAGAGTGAGCTGTTAGTGTGCTGCGAGTATTACAGCTATTAAGGACAATCATAGAATGTCTATAAGTTACAGTACAGTAAGGCACACCACTCAAGAGCGAGCTGTTAGTGTGCTGCGAGTATTACAGCTATTAAGGACAATCATAGAATGTCTATAAGTTACAGTACAGTAAGGCACAACACTCAAGAGCGAGCTGTTAGTGTGCTGCGAGTATTGCAGCTATTGAGGACAATCATAGAATGTCTATAAGTTACAGTACAGTAAGGCACAACACTCAAGAGCGAGCTGTTAGCGTGTTGATACAGTACAGTAAGGCACAACACTCAGGACCGAACTATACGAGTGCTATTGTCGCTCTATACACAACAGCACTAGAAATATCCAATTTATAACAGGGCTGCAGATTGTACAAGCATTAAGTGGGACAGAATGAGCAAAAGTTACAGTACAATACACGCAGAGCTCAAAGAGTGAGCATTTAGGTATAAGGACTTTCAGATTTCACAAGCATTATGTGGGACAGAATGAGCAGCAATTACAGTACAATGCACACAGTGCTCAGAGAGCGATCGTTTGGGTAATTTGGACTTCAGATTTCACAAATATTAAGTGGGATAGAATGAGCAGCAGTTACAGTACAATATACGCGGCACTCAAAAAGCAAGCATTTGGGTATTAGGACTATCAGCGAGTATTGGCACTTGAACACTATGAACACTTTACAAAAACCTGCTTGAGATAACAACAGCTTAACCAACAAATGTGCTAGAGGCACGTATTCTATCTTACAAAGTAAAACATTTGAGAACACTTACCCACAAGCAGAGCCAGCAGCCTATGGTAGGACAGGACGGAAAGGGACTATAGTTGTTTAAAAAATGGCGCCATGAGTACTGGCGTCCCTACAAAGTTTTTGGGTGGGGAGAATGTAAGAAGGAGGGGAGGGAATAGGTAAGAAGCGAGAGAGTGAGGCAGAAAGCAGGAGAGGCAAATGAAAGAGGGAGGAAGGTGGGGAGCAAGGGAAATGGAGTCAGTTACAGCCAAGAAGATGGAGGGGGACAAGTCAGCAAAGAGCAATCAGTGAGGAGGAGGACAGGCTCAAAGGTAAGGAAACACAGTGTTAAGGCAACTAGTTCACTAGGTATGGAGGTAGAGAGAATAAGGAGAATGCTCAGGGGTTTGGAGCTGAAGCCAAGCTCACAGCAATGGGTGGATGCTGCCACCTAGTGGCCACACTGAGTAGCTATACTGATAAACCGCAAGCAGGTAAAGTAATGGGAAGGGGCTTAGAGAGTAAAAGGGATAGTAAGTCCATGGTAGGCTGCTAGCGAACGCACGTGGGATTAATATACAATAGTAGTATATAGAAGTGTCGCAATAGGATACATACACGTTATGTTAAATTCTTGAGGAAAGGACAAGTAATCAGAGAAGTTACATTAAGCACTGCAGGATCCCCTTGGGTAACACTTTTCCGGGCTGGAGACCAGGGTATCGTATTATTCAGTAGTAGACACTTGGGATGATTTAGACACAGCAAAGGCAAAACGTTGTGTTAAATTCTGGAGAGAAGGCCAAGTAGTCAGAGGAGTTACATTAAGCACTGCAGGATCCTCTTGGGTAACACTTTTCCGGGCTGGAGACCAGGGTACTGTATTATTCAGTAGTAGACACTTGGGATGATTTAATCACAGCAAAGGCAAACCACAAGCAGAGCCAGCAGCCTACAGCAGGACAGTATGGAAGGGGACTATAGTTGTTTTAAAAATTAGTTATTGATAACTAAAAAATAGTTATTGATAGGTCTAAAATGTTTTTGTCTGCTAGTTTAAGGAAATGGGTATTCAATATTGATCCTAAGAATGCTCAACATTGTTTTGCTGGCAGAGAGAGATCATTATGCAGCAACACTGCATGAGGCTGAGGAATTTAAATATAGAACAAAGCCTTTGACAAAGTCTGGTAAATCTCAGAAAGTATCAACTATAGACATACTTTGTTGTAAATATGGAAAATAAGTCAAGTAGCTAGATTCTCTGCTTGTAATGATCATAATAATATGCCTATTAAAACCATATCCAGTGAAAAACATGCTACTGATATTGAACCTATGGAATGTGATAAATTTACTGCAGGAATAGCTGGTATTGTGCTGCTGCAAAATTAAGTGTAGTGTCTTACAGTATGTCAGGGAGCTACAAAGACTATTAAACTCAGACAGTATGGTTACACTTATAAAATAACAGCATGTATCCAAAAATAATGCCATTACTGTGAAAACAGTTAAAAATACTTTGTATTCATGGAGAAAAAGTTTCACTTAATTTTAGTTGTATAGGCAAAATGCATCATTTGTTTTGATAGTAAAGTTAGGTGTGACTTCTTTGATGTTTGAGATACTGTCAGTTAGGAGGCCAGACTCACTGACCTGTCTGCCACTAGACAGTCATTTTGTACAAAACTATCTGCTGTGAGATGATAAACACCCATCTGCTAATTATCAGTAGTGTCATGCTAATAAACGTTAATGGATCTGCCTTCCTATCTCCTTTACTTCAGCTACTATGGTAGCATTTGTTACAGCTATTTTTCCTCTGCAGCTTTCTACACTCTTTTTTCCCTTTGTAGTTAAAGTAGTTTGTTGATTTGTGATATGTTTGACTGAACTTTACCTTCTGAACTTATATCATCAAAACATCAGATTTTTTCCTATACTGTACCTGTAACAAAAGATAGCTACACATGATCATTATATATTGTGTTTATTTTTAATTAATACATCAGGCCAAATCACCACCTAAACAATTACACATCTTTCTGTGATGGCTTCTCAGTTATCAGGCATCCAGTCCCGAATCATTCCCATCTTCTAGAGAGCAGTGCTTTGTTTTATATTCACAGCATTGTTCTTAATCACTGGTGACTCTCATTGTGAAGCCCTCCAAAAATAGGTGTTCTTGGGATTGGATGATGATCTGACTTTCTATTTCTTTATCAATATATACACCTCTACCACTGCCACCAACTGCTTTTGTCTGCAGGGTGACTGCTGCCTGTGTGTGGCAGAAATTATAAGAGCAATAAGAACATTTATTAACGTATATAAACACAAAAAGTCAGGTTGTATTTTGTAACAGCAGTTGAGATTCTATTGTACAAAAGGCCAGTTTTAATTAATATATAAAGTTGAACATATGCAATGAATTTTACTACAACCGCCGTTAAAGAGTAAGTTAGAAGCAGCAAGATGTTTCCAAGTTATGCATTCAGTTCTACTGATTAGTTGCCACATGAACACTGAAGCTTGAACCTACTTTGTGACATGACCAATTACTATATTTTTATTAGATTAATTTATTAGCAATGCAAACCCACTTAGTATAATGACCTTTTTCAAATGTGGCTGCATGTTTAGCTGAGTTAGAGAGTGAGCAGTGTGCAAATGGAAAATTATTTCTGGTAAACCTGAACTTTATAAAGTTTTAGGTAGCGAACTGAGGTTTATAATTAAAAAAAAAACAGTTAACATAAAATTTTTATTAGAGTTTTATCCTTGTGGGAGACAAAATGTAATTGTAAGGAGTGAAAGAACCTTTGCATGCGGGATGGAAAGACAATTCTAATGTCATGCAAAGTGAATATCTTGGCAGTTTTACTCAGACAAAAGGATATTACAACTGCAATAGTAAAAATATACTATATATAGCAGTGTGCAGCACTTGTTAACAATTATACATAGGTAAAAGTATTCGGCCACTTAAAATAAGGATATGTGAACATATTAAAGCCATTAAGGATAAGAATAAATTAAATGCTTTAACAAAGCATAGTATTATTTGTGAAGGTTTTAGAAAATTTTATTTTACTGTTTTGGAGAAAATTGATGAATTAAACTTTATTAGTGGTTGTAATAAACTGTTAGAAACATGTGAATTAAGATGGCAAATAAAGCTTAGAGCAAACACATTTCCTGGGTTAAATTAATTGATCAATATTAAAAGTTTGTTGAAATATAAAATTCTTTATTATAAGTTATTATGGTTACTATTTTTAGCTACAGTTATTGGTTTATGGTCTTAACTTTAAATAATGAAGTCAATTATGATGTCATTTATTGATTGAATATGCTTATTGGATAATTTCCAAGATGGAACAGTATTTAAATGTGTGTGAACTGTGAGATGATTATTTCTGATGAAGTTCTGTGAGGACATTAAAAAGGAACAAAAGTGATAAAAATTTGGTGTTGGCATCTTTATTTTCATCATTTGTGTGGTCACCTGAAGGTGTTTTCAGTATATATATATATATATATGTATATATCAAATTATGACAATATTGTTTTTCCTAGTATTGAATTTAATAGAAATGTATCTGAATAACATCTGCTAATTGCTTGGTCATAACATATTTATTTATTTTTATTTTTTTTATTTTACATTTGTTGACCGGGCTAGTCTAACTGGATATATGTTCATTTTCAGTAGAAGCCCGGGGAGATAAGCTCCGAGGAAACAAACAAAATCACATATACAAAAATTAATGTATACAATGAACATTGCAGGTGCAGTACATATAAAAGTATTTAGGTAAATACTATCTAATCATAACATTTGTAATTCTGTGAAGAAATAATTAGCAGATGTCCGTTTTCCCCAAAATGCTGTTTCTGTCACACTCAGATCTTTAAGATGAAATGGGTAACAAGCCAGTAGCAATTTATTTGGCCAATTCACATTTATAGTGTTCTAAAAATGAAAGTTATAATGTAAAATGCATCTTACTTGCTGTTTTATGTTAGCCTACTATGCTAATCATTTTTCCAGTTCAAGTCCAATTGCATGGACATCATAGTATGTGTAAGTGGACAGCATAGTATGTATATATTAAATTAAAAGTTATGAATAATGACTCATGAGAGTTTGTGTTGCATAGAAAATTCATATTGGAATGTTCCTGTTGTATTGGTACAGGAGCTTACTTTGAAATTTTACAGTGAAAGCATTTATAAAAGCCCTCTTTAAGTGGGTATGAAGAGCCATCTGCACTGAATTGCCCCTATGCCTTTTTCTTTCATCATGCTTTATTATTAACATGCCTTCAATACTGCTGGATTTTTATCATTCTGTTTTTTATCCATAAAACATCCACTGGATATATTTGTTACCTTTTTATAACAATGAAAAAAAGAGACACAAACGGAACCACAGCCACTAACACACTCCAATTGTAAGAGGTAATTCCTCTCGGTGGTGAAATAGTTCAAAAACAATTCCAGGACAACTGCTGCCAAATAATGAAATCCACATGCTGTAATCCGTTTAACGTTTAATCACATCCGTTTTCGTCCACAACTTCATCAGAAACATTAAAATCCTGCCCTCCATACCTTATATAATAAAACCAATTAGTATCCACAATTAATACATACAAATTGCCTTCATTTAAAGTGCAAGCAGCCTCATTAAAAGTAATAGTAAAATTGCACTAATAAAATGATTTTGTTATGTATATAATGTCATTAAACAATCCATCTAAACACAATCCCAAAAATTACAAAATTATTTAAATGTTGACTTTAAATTGTGTGTTAAAATATGTGTTTTAAAATATATATAATATAACATAAACATACTAAATTATTTCTTAAAATAGTAAGGCAAAAAAGAATATTTATAGTTGTTTATACAGGAATCTACCATGTTAAAGTTTTGCTGCCCTTAATTTAAGTACAGGTCCCAGGGAGATCATAGCATTCAAACCAGGGGGCTTTGTTGCTTCAAGTGTAATTTGCCAAAAAAGCTCCCTGTATTCTACCCTGGCCTCCCACATCCCACCTCTAGGGTCAACATCCACCACTTCCAAGACAAAAAATTGAAACTTTGCTTTTCCACATTGTTTGGAGTGTTTAAAAAGGCTGTTAGTTTCTTTGTAAGTCCTCATTTCATACAGGTGTTCATATATTCTTTTTTAAGAGGTCTCTCACTCTATGTAGAATGAGTTACATACTACACATACTGCCAAATAAATAATTCCTTTTGTATTGCAATTAACAAATTAATTTATGTAAAGCCTCCTATTTCTTGCCTGCAAAAAATAACTGTCACCTACAGCTATGTAGGAACAGTATTTGCAGGCCCCACATTTAAATAAACCTTTTTTCCTTGAAAGGTTGTTGGAACCGCAGTCCTTGTGGCCACACTCAATTAAGTTCTTAATAGTGTTACCTTTCTTGTATACAAATTTCAGTGGGTCAACAAATATACTTTCCAAATCAGAAATTTTGGAAAAGTTTTCCCATTCATTATAAATAATATTCTTAACCAATGTTGTTTGTCCATCATATGTCATTACCATACCACTGTTGTAAGCCTTTGTTGTCTTGTGCTCACCTATCATATCTAAATAATTACTATTTTTACCTAAAATAGGGGCAAATCTAGAATTCCTACCTGTTGTGACCTCTTGAAGAAGGTCATTAAAAAGTTGATTAGGATATCCCCTGTTCAAAAATTGAGTCCTTAACCATTCACATTCTTGCTTAAAATGGTCATTGTCAGAACACATCCTGCTAATTCTAACCAGTTGTCCCTTTAATACTCTTTTTTTCTGAAAATAAGGGTGAGAGCTGGTAAAATGCAGGTAGGAATTAGAAAAGGTTTCCTTCCTATACACTTTTGATACAAATGTGTTTTCATTTTTAGTGATGGTAATATCCAAATAATTGAGAGTGTTCCTATCAAAGTTGTAGGTAAATTTAAGAAATTCAGTGGTACTGTCCAGGTAGTTGACTAACTCAATGAAAGTGGTCTCATCCCCTGTCCATAAAAAACACAAATCGTCTAAGAATCTCCCATAAAGTAACCAATGTTCCTTATACATAGAATTGAACAAAAAATTGTTTTCCCAGTATTTCATAATTATATTTGCGTAGGTGGGGGCACAAGGTGCCCCCATCGCTACGCCCTTTACCTGTTTGAAGTATTCCCCTGAAAAATAAATGAAGTTATTCTTTAGTATGACTTCCATAAGGGTTAGAACAGTTTTAAATTCGTTGTTGGTTATTTCTTTGTACTCAGTCAACATTTCCTCAAACCATTCCATCCCTATTTCATGGGGAATACTGGTAAATAAATCTATGACATCCATTGTTCCAAAAGAAGGATCCGTGCTACACAAGGAATGGTCAAGCTTTCTTAACAAATCCCATGAGTCCTTCAAAATATTACTATTACTCGTTACCAGTTTCTTAATTTTTGTGTCAACATATTTGGCTAGTGGTGTAGTAATGGAATTGCCTGCTGCTACAATAGCTCTAAGAGGTGGGTCATTTGTGTCTTTATGTGTTTTAGGTATGCCAAAGATAACTGGTACTTTTGGCTTGTCAACGTACAAATATCTAAAGGTTCCTTGGTCTATCAAACCCTCTAATAATAGATCATTAAGAAGCAAGTGTATCTTTCCGTAAGCAATATTGATTTAATTGATTGATATCCGTGCATATTTATCTGTATTGTTCAAAATTTCCATCATTTTTCCTTCATAAATAATCTGTTCCATGAGTACGACACCCCCTCCCTTATCTGGTTTCATTACCCGTAAGCCTGTATTACTACATATATCATCCAACAAACTTTTTTCATCCATTGTCAGGTTATATTTAACAAAACCATGGTTAAGTGAAGATCTTAACTTATGTTCTATAAGATTCTCAAAATTTCTTAATTGAGGGTGCAGTGGGGGGTCGTATGTGCTCTTTCTCTTAAGACCATTGGTATAATTAGTCTCACGGTTATCATGGAACAGAAGTTCCAAGTTCTTTTTCCTAAGGAACATCTTTAAATCTATTAACAAATTGAACATATTGGTTCTCTTAGTTGGAATGAAACCAAAACCTTTTGAAAATACATTAAAAGTGGTTTCGGTTACTGGTTAACTAGAGTAGTTATAAATAGTGAAGTCCTTGTAGGTCCATTTAAACGGATTCTGTGAAGTGTTTATTGAAGGAATCAGCAATGCTACTGGTGGAGAGAGGGGTGGTTGGTATGGGGGTGCTTACTTTTCCTGGGCAGAGTATAGAGTTAATTGTGGACCAGAATTGCTTGGGGTTGTTTTGGGAGGAGTTTAGGGACGTCTGATAGAAAAGGGATTTGTTTGCTTTTACTTGCTTTTTGACCTTGTTACGTAGTTGAAGGAAGAGTTGCCTATCTAAATGGTTTTTAGTTATGCGCCAGCGTTCCCATGTTTTATCCCTGGTTTTCATAAGGGTCCTGGTGGTTTTTTGTAGCCAGGAGGAGCTCTTAGTTCTAATTCTGGTGTTTCTCAAGGGGGCATGGGGAGTTAAGGATGTTGAGGAAGGTACTGTTAAAGAAATGGACTGCTTTGTCTAGGTTGAGGTATAGAGGTGACCAGTTTACATTCTGGAGGAAGGAGGTGAAGGAGTTGGGGTTAAAATTTGCTTTGTTGCGAATATGTCTCTGGGCAATGGGTTTGCAATCATTAATGTAATTTTTTAGTAGGAAGATTGGGGAATGGTCACTGAGGGAGTCAGTTAAACAGTCTGCTAGGTAGGTGTGAGGGGCTTTGTTAACTAAGACCCAGTCAAGAATGGTGTAGTTATTGGGGTTTTTATTGATCGTAGTGGGGGTTTGTATTAGCTGAGAGAAAACATGGAGATTTAGGTGGAGGGCTGGGTGGTTGCTATTGCAGGATAGCAAATTGATGTTAAAGTCCCCGAGGATGACAGTTTCTTGGGGTAGGAAGAGATTGGCCCAGTCTAGTAGGTTTTTAAGGAGAGGTATATTTTGGCCTGGTGGGAAATAGCACCCTATAATGTTGATTGATTTTTTAGGGTTTAATTTGAGGGTGGTGTAAAGTATTTCTTCCTTGTCAAACTAGGGAGCTGATTTGGTGAGAATTTGGTCATTGAGGTGGTGTTTGTACCTCCTTTTCTGGATAGTCTGTCCTTATGGAGGATGCTGTATCCAGGTGTGAGCATCTCCTCACTTTTGATGTGAGGTTTGAGCCACAATTCGGTTAGGATAAGGATGTCAGGGGAGTAGAGGCTTATGTAGGCATGGAGGTCTTGGATTTTATTACAGATGCTTCTGATGTTAAGAGACATAATGAGGAGGTCATTTGGGTTTTTGTTGCTTGGGATTTGTGTGATGGGGGAGTTGGTTGGAAGGGGGTTTGTGGTGATGTTGGTGATTGTGGGACCAGGGCTGGGGTGCACATCTCCACTGAGAGCAAGTTTAGAGAGAGTGTTGAGAATGTGTTTTATATATGCAGTAAAAAATTTGCTGTATTTTATGGATATTTTTTGTTCAAATGTGGTGGGGGGTTGGTAATTGAGTAGTTGTACTGGGAGGAGGTAGTTTGTGGTTGGGGTAATGAAATTATGCAGTGGGTGTTTGAGGGGAGTTGATGTGTGAGTGCAGCGGAAATGGTTGGGGGTTATGACTGTAGTTGTTTGGTAGGATGTAATGTAGGCTAGAATAGTGCAGGTGAGGATTACAGCAGTATTACCTAGTGGCATGGTTGCTTTGGGTTAGGATGTGAGATTAAGCAGGTAGGTGTGGTAGGTGGATAATAACCAAGTTATTATACACACAAATTACAGTGCAATCAAAATTGTAATATTAATACCTTATTACATCAAAAACCATGAAAATCAATTTCTATCAGCCAATAGACTTTGCAATATAGTGATAAGATCCATATTGGTCCCAGGTAATCGCTACCTATATGTCCCCTATTTAGATTATTTATAAACAAAATTAAATAAAGAGGAGTATGTGCTAATCAAGAATATGATAGGGACACCTAATGTAAACTAAAATATAATAACAAAATGTCTGGTCCAACTGTATAACTCTAAAACCCATGCCCCAACTCACCATCAAGATGGAACCATGAAGCAGGTCTGCCTATTACTATCCACTAGATGTTAAGAACAGTTTAACAGAAACAATGATTATGAAAATCAAAAAAGAATGACATATATAGCACAGATAGTCCTAGTCATACAAATCTATATCAAAAAGGCAAAAACTAGTGTAATCTTTAATATAACATAGATTCCCTAGTAAAAAGGGCTTGTTACCCACATAGATAATGTTGACAGTAGTGAAAAATAGATGTATGAAGTCATTGCCTTGAAAATTTACAACAATGCTCCTTTAAGTAACAATTGCAAAACTTGCATGAATGTATGGAATAGCAAAATCACGTTAATCAGACCCAACCAAAAAAAGTGAGGTAATATGTCTGGTTATAAAAAAGTTGACAAACAGTCCCTGTGGTGCATAGGCATCAACCAAAAAACAGCCGTTTTATTCGAAATATAAGAAATGTCTCTGCCAAATGGCATGACTGTTCACAGAAAACGGCCAGAAGGAGTGTTTTTTCGGAAGTCAGTTCCAGTCAATGCTGCAACCACAATTGTGAGGTG
Organism: Protopterus annectens; assembly: GCF_019279795.1. Lineage (NCBI taxonomy): Eukaryota > Metazoa > Chordata > Ceratodontiformes > Protopteridae > Protopterus > Protopterus annectens. The sequence goes on along the minus strand of NC_056744.1, from coordinate 1,388,923,871 downwards.
TCCCCTAAATTGTAAAAAAATAATACATAAAACACAGTACCTGATAGCACCCTGTAAAAGTCTCCAAAACAGAAGACTCTCAAAAATCATAAAGAACCAACCATTGGAAAGCCTGCACGAGGCTGCAAAAAAAAAAAAAGGTAGATAACCCTTGACTTGGCATCCAAAAGGGAAATGACAATATAAATAAGCACAAACCCTTCAAAAATTATGAAAAAACATTAAAGTCACAATGGTCCTGTTAAAAGGAAACTCCAGCTTGGTAAGAGGTCATTCGTCACTACCATCTGTTCCTGTGGATCCCGGTTAAATCCAGTGCCCTAAACAGACCAAATCAAGTGATGTCTGTTTGTTAGTTCCCAAAAGAGTGGTCGACCTTCATCGCAACCCTATGTAAAAAAAAAATCCACATTCCAAACCAATGAATACTTGCTGGATAAATGTTCAAACACAAGCTTGTGAAAATAATAAAAACCCAGCAGGAGCCTCCACCACCAATACAAGACTGCAGTTCCCTTCCATTTCAGACCATGTGAGCCTGAATGCTTGAACATAAATTCCCTTGCTTACCAGCACGTCCATATGACTTTATAAAAACTATAACATTATCTCACATCTCCTTAGACCTTGTAATTCTGGTACTGTTTGACTCGCGCATATGCAAGAGATTCATAAGTGTTTTTGGATGCTTTGCAAGCCAGGCACAAATCACCTCTTAGCAGTCTATAGGGAACTGAGTAGAGGGAAAGTGCTTTAAGGCACTCTGCATAAGGCAGGTTTGTTACAGCTTGTATTCTTTTTGTTAGGAACTTCTGAGGTCACTGCTGTTGCTGCATATGCCTGATCAGGTACATACTGAAAGGAGCATTTTACTCTATAATTGGTCTGATAAGGGTAGAGTACAGTGAGATAAGTAACTGTTTGGACCTAGATGCCATAAACTTACTTATAAGTTGTGCAACATAAAAGGATTTCCTCACCATTGTGGCCATATAGTATTTGAAGGTAAGGCTACTTTCTACAGGTGTACCCAGGTCCCTGACCACTGGGTTGATGTTTAGGGGCATATTATCAACATGGTATTTAGCCAGGGGGTTGACTTCCCAATGGGTACAATTATACATTTCTTAGCATTAAGACCATGACTTTGGCACCATTTGTTAGTCAGAGATAGGCCTTCTTGAAGAATGCAAGTGTCTGCATGGGAGTCGATGATAACCCCCAGATTGCAATCATCTGCAAACTTAGCCATAAACTTTTAGCATTTACTTCCATTTCAGAGAAATAGGTGCCAAAAAGGAGTGGGCCCAGTATCGAGCCCTGGAGGACTCCGCTAGTGACTGGCCACTTGGTGGTGGTGGCGTCAGCTATTTTGACCTCCTTGGTCCTATCTTTACCAGAAAGGCTCATCCAGACTCTGCTACACTTTGCTGTGAAGGAAAGGTTAGTTTGCTGTTATTTTTTGTATTTCTGTATTGCCTTTCTATATTTTGAATACTGTAGTTTGTTTTCTTTATCTTGTGTTTTGCTTGCATTCTGTTCTAACAGCATATTAAAACTTCAAAAGAGACCACAGCTCTCTCTGTTCTGAGTCAGGCAGAATTTTTTCCCTCCCTCCCACCCATTTAAGTTGTCTTGTTAAATACCACTGTCTTTCTAGTTGCCCGCCTCTTATGTTAATCTGACCATATATCTCATTTCTCTCTACTTTCACTGGCTTATGTGAGTAATCACAAAACCATCACTTTTGAAATCCCACCCCTTCAATTATTTAAATTTATTGGCCATCCTACAGTATTTCATAGCACCAAAATACAAAAGTAACCACCCCTTTCAGTCCATCTTAATGTTTTAAAAATAGTAACTCTCCACTAAACCTTAACTTTTTAAACAGGTAAAACTCAAGTTACCTACTTTCATATCTAACTTCTCTAGTGCACACTGCAGAGTGCATTCTTTTCAATCTTACCTTTAAGCATCCCTGTTACTAGCACTTTCTCTAATACCTAAAAAGATCATCTCTACTTGACTCCAAGTAGACTTCTCTATCTGTTAAACCTAGCACTTGCTCCTACAGTACTTATTACCTTGATACGGCACTCTTATAGATAGCACCCCAAAAGGCAAACCCCATTTCTCGGTCACCCGTCCCCGGAATCTCTTTTAAAGTTTTTGTCTAGTCCTTCTAGCATGTCGAGGATCAGTTGCTAGTGTCCTCTCCTGCTCAGCTGGTGAACCTGGGAATATTGAGGCAATGTTACAATTGCCTCATGTACACAGACAACCCTCTCCTCCTCCCACAAAACACAAATACATGCGAGAGATGCAACTATACGGCCAAACTGGAGGCTGAACTCTCTCAACATAGGACTGGCAAGACCAGTCAGGAGGAGAAGGTTACCACACACACTATAGACCCAGTCTCACATAGTACCATCACAACCTCAAATCATACACATAAACACACAAAGACATACTCGGCTCTGATCAAAAATCTACCAAAACAGCAGAGGCCACCAAAGCAGACACCCAAACAACCACCACCTCAGAACACAACACCTGCAACACATAGACCTCACAGTCAGTGTGTCAAACAGTCACAGCCCTTAAGGCCAAACACAATGCCAGACACACTAGTCATTGGTGACTCCATAGTCAGACACACTGACGTCCGCTCACCAGACTGAGTAAGGAGAAGGTCACAGTAAGCTGCCTGTCGGGCGCTAGAATCCGCCACATAACGCAAGCACTCAGGTCTCTCAACAGCAGGTACAAATCGACTCAGTCATTGTCCACGCTGGTGTAAACGACCTGAGACGTACCTCCTTGGACTACATGAAAAGAGACATTGAGGAGCTCTCTGATTATGTAGCCCAGGCAGGTATGACCCTGACCTTGAGCAGTATCCTACCTTCACCAAGAATGATGCCACAATACAGAGATAAGATGATCAGCTTTAACAATTGGCTTAAACTCTGGTGTCATTCAAAGGGGATCCAATGTCTGTCTGCCTGGGATGACATGCTGGACAAGCCACGCTGCAGCAAGGGACGGCTTGCACCTGTCACCCTGGGATTCGGATATTGGCAAAGGCTCTTGCCACCCCATAGTGCCTTTTTAGGCAAGGCTCAAATTCTAAACCTACCACCCTAGAACACAAAAAGGAAAAAACTAAGGGTAATGCTGCTCAATGCCAGAAGTCTAAATCTCAAAATGCACGACTCGAGGCCCTTCTCAGTATGGAGAACATCGATGTCTGTGCAGTGACAGAAACCTGGTTCAAGGCTCCTGAGAGCACCCCAGCACTATCAGGTTTTACCTCTTATCATGCGTTCGGCCCCAAAATCCGGACAATACCAAGAAAGGAGGTGGGGTATCCATATTCATCAAAGACACCCACACCTCAAGACTGGTGGCAACGCACGATGCATCGGAGACCATCCAGGTGCAATTAACCATAGGCAAGACTGCTCTACAAATTGTAGCATGTTACAGGCCACCCTCACAAACTCAGGAACCTCACATGGCCTTCCTGAAAACACTAGAGGGATAAATGTATCACCAAACACCATCATACTAGGTGACTTCAATTACCCTAATATAGACTGGGAACACTACTCAAGCCCAAACACCCTAGCCCAAAAGTTCCTGGAATTCATAAACTCAAATGCCATGGAACAACTAGTCACCATCCCCACAAGAGGAGAAAACATACTTGACCTCATCATCACGAACATGGGAGCACAATGTTCAACACCGAAGTATACCCCTCACTGGTGAGATCAGATCACAAACTAATCTCGCTGGAGGTCCTCATCCCACCCCACCTGAAATAAAAAGACCACAGTAAAGAACTTCTAAAGCCGACTTCACACTTCTAAAGACTAGTGTGGTCTCCTTTAAGGCCCCCGAGCCGGCAGAAAACAGTACTCAAGCCGCTGAATCACTTACAAATGCCTTCTACCAGCACCTGCAGGACTGCATGGATAAGGCAATCCCAAGCAAAACAAAGACTCTTTGTACCAAAGGCAAGCGTCCAGTCTGGTGGACCCCAGCCATAAACAAACTCTACAACAAAAGGAGGAAGCTACTACAAGATAGAGCAAAATCCTTAAAAGGTAAGACACCCTTGATCACTATAAGTAAAAACTAAGAGCTCTCATAAAATCATCCAAAGCAAATTTTGAGAGAAAAATAGCTAAAGACTCAAAAGACAATCATAAGGCCTTCTTTAGCTATGTTAGAAACCTGGGAGGAAACTCCCAGATATGCTCAGAACTAGTTCAAAATGATGTGAAGATTACTGATCCTACAGACATTGCCAACATACTGGCTGACAGGTTCAGTGCAAACTCCCCCCCAAAAGGAGAGATATCTATACCAAGCGATTGCAGCCCCCCAAACATCTCCAACGCCCAAGTGAGAACTGCTCTCTCCAAAGCAAAAACACAGCATCCATGGGACCTGATGGTGTCCCCGGCTGTGTGCTCCACGAACTCAACGAGGAATTAAACCCACAGCTAGGACAGCTGTTTAATCATAGCCTTACCTCTGGATACGTTGCCGAGGAGTGGCGCACTGCAACTGTGGTCCCACTTCACAAAGGCGGTGCCTCCACCGACCCTGGAAATTACCGCCCATTAGCTTGGCAAGCCTTATCTGCAAAGCCATGGAGAGGATCATAATGGACCTCATAAATAAAGACATAGGGAATTTGCAGACTTTGGATCCATCCCAGTTTGGCTTTGTCAAAGGCAGATCATGCCTTCTAAACTTGGTTGACTTTTTGAAACAGTCACCAAAGCCATTGATGAGGAAAGGCAGTCCATACAGCCTACCTCGATCTGGCGAAGGCCTTGATACAATACCCCACTCGGGTATCATTGAAAAACTCATCAGCTTAAATGTTAACCCATACATCACAAGATGGGTTGCAAACTGGCTGAGTGACAGATCCCACAGGGTCAGAGTTGCTGGCGCCATGTCAGACTCAAAGCCTGTCACAAGTGGTGTACCACAGGGCTCAGTCCTGGGCCCACTCTTGTTTGGCATCTACTTTTCCGAAGTACAAGCAAACACAGGAGGGTTATGGCTGACAAAGTTTGCAGATGACTGCAAACTGGGCCATAGTAGAAAACACATCTGACACAGATATCCTTCAGAAGGGTCTCACAGAAACGGATAACTGGTGCCAGAGCCATGGCCTAAAGTTAAATGCCAAAAATGCATAGTCATACCCTTCGGAAAAACAAGGTTACCCCTAGCTACCAAATAGGTGGCAATCCACTGAGCACAGAAGAAGTTATCAGGGACCTGGGGACCCAGGTTGATAGTAGTCTGTCATTCGACACCCATGTAGCTAAAGTAGTTAGGAAGACCTTCTACATTGCCCACCTTATCATGAAGGGATTCTCATCTAGATCAAGGGAGGTCATAGTCTCCCTATACTCATCACTCATCAGACCAATGATTGAGTACAATGCCCCATTCAGAATGTATCTGACCAGACACTTGCAGCAGCTGGAGAGGCCACAAACGTTCCTCACCAAAAGGATAAAGGGTCTCAAACATCTGTCCTATGCTGCCCGACTGAAAGAACTCCTGCTCTATTCAGTCGCCTACCGCTTGCTCAGAGGTGACCTTTGCCTAACATACAAGGCCATGTCAAACCCAGATTTGATGAATATGCTTCACCTCAAAAAATCTAGATCCGTCAGAGTCACAAGGGCGGGAGACTTAAACCTCGACACGGCTATTAATAGGACGTGCTGGAGGGATAGATTCATCACCCAAAGACTCCCTATGCTGTGGAATAAAATCCCGGTATATGTGAGGCAGAGCACCTCGCTGGCCTTGTTCAAGAGAAATCTTGACCAATGGATGGGAGATCGCAGATATACCCCAGGGATTACCTCAGTGTCACTGCTCAACAGAGGCACAGCAAAATAATGGGTATAGTTCCCCATACTAAAGGGGTGGCGTAAGCCACAAAACTATGGGCTAGGCTTGTAAATGCCCTCGGGCAGATAGCCTAGTATGAACCTATGAACCTATGAACCTATAATAGATACAGAGAGATTTGTAATACATTGAATGCAATGATAGAAGGAATTTAAGTGTGAGGATTTTTATTAAATTTTGAAAGAAAAGTATAGTGTGCTGTATTTAAAGATAGAGAGTCCAGGTTAGGCAGAGTTCCTCATTGACTCTGTTCAAGAGGAATCTTGATGAGTGGATGGGAGATCGTAGGTTTACCCCTGGTATCACTTCTGTGTCACTGTTAGAGGCACAGTATACTAACCTCGATAAAGGGCATAGCAAAATTAATTTAAAATGGGTGGCGAAAGCCAAACACACTCTGGCTAGGCTTATAAATGCCCTAGGGCAGATAGCCTAGTATGAACCTATGAACCTATGAACCTATCAGTGAGCCTGTTGGCTATCCAGTGATATTGATTTGATGTTTTTGTCATATAAAATGAAGTGAGGTGTAACGGGTAGATACTGATTGCATTAGCACCAAAATATATAAAATAGGTAGGCAGTACACCAGGAGAGAGAGAGAGAGAAAAGATGTCATTGGCAAGCTTAAGAATGAAATTAAAATTAATTTAAATCATGGAAGTGGACAACCCGTTTAAACCTAGACAACTAATATCATATTGTAAACTTAAATTCATCTGTGTGGAATACAGTATTTTGTGAGATACTTTACTTTGTGTATTCGGTACTTCACATGTTAACAAAAAAAGAGGAACCCTCTGTTGTTCTTCCCCTAAAAGTTTCAAGTTCCCCCACCGTTTCCATCCCCATTACTGTTGCATGAAGAAATGCAATATAAATATTCCTTAAAATAAAAAAAAAAGAATGTATGCGATTATATGCAGTGGGTGCAAAGCAAAATTAAAATGTGGAAAGTTAAAGATGAATTGTTTTGGAAAACAGTAAAGGAGGTCAATGCACGTGTGAAATGCATACTTTATGATGTTAAAAGCATTTTGCCACAAGACTATGACTCATACTAGTCTCCATGGTACAGAAGAAAGGACTCCAGATTGTGACCCAGACGACCGGGGTTCAGCTAGCAGCCCTGGCACTGGAGGTGCCAGGTGAAGAGGAGTGAAGGGAATTGGCCCAATCATCTCTCCTGGGGGGGGGGGGTGCTATGTGCATTCAGGAGTATACAGGTTCATGCCACTTCCCATAACACAAACATAATTGACAGTTTTCTTTGGATCGTGCAGAAGTTTAAACTTTTGTCACAAAAGTGTACAATATAGGGCCCCTGGAAATCTGTGATGCCAAATTAATATTTTGAAATGAAAAAAAATTGTGGGGGTGGGGAGGATTGGATGGGAGTGTAAATGCTGATGGATGCAGCGATACACATATATGCAGATGACCACAATGTTTTAGTTACAGGTAAAACATAAGGTAGTAATTTAGTTTGTACATTATAGATGCTGACTTAGTTTGAGAAAGAAGAAATTATAGAAAGCACTGAAGTGGCTAGATACTGACAGAGAGAAGTAAAATAGAGGGAACTGAAAACAGAATGATGAGTTCTAGTTGTTCATAGAGGAGAAGCTAAGAAATGATCATAGCCTGAAGGAGAGCATGGTAAGATAAATTAATCTGCATAGTGTTTTGAAAAAAAATACTCAGCTGTCCACTAACACCTGCCATGGAGTCTTGCACATCCACCTGAATTATGGGCATCTCAAGCAGATGTTACCTCAGGTGAATAGTTGCTCGTGATGCTTTCTAATCAGATACATTGTTCCAGCTGTGGAAAGGAAAGTGTTTATGTGTGCTTCCTGGCACTCTTCTAATCCATTAGAAGCTGCTTAAGGTGAATAAAAAGAAATCAAACATGGTCCTGATAGCATTGGTCTGGGTCTGCCAGATGTCGTTGCTTCATTCTCTGGAATAGCCAGTAAACTCTATGTGCTTTGGGCAGATCCTGCAGAAGGTGACCTAGGTAGCAGCCAATGGCATGTGTTGGCTGGGGGGGCATGGTTGCTGGATAGGCCACATAATTTTTCAGAACTGAATTTCTTGATGGTCAAAAACAATGTTTCTTATCTCTTTAAAATATATTGCTGCAGCTCAGCCAGAGATGTAGAGCCAATGAGCAAGTTCAGGTATTGGATCAATTACACTACAGCAGTAACAGTGCTTGCTTACTTCTTGAGATACTTTTTTCCCATGTATCTATATGATTGCTGCAGAATGTGTGTGTGTGTGTGTGTGTGTGTGTGTGTGTGTGTGTGTGTGTGTGTGTGTGTGTGTGTGTGTGTGTCTATAAAATTCCCCTGATAAGAGGGATTGTCTCATTAAGTAACACGCAGTGGGTCAAACTGGTTTGGACTACAACAGTTTGTCCAGCACTTGGTGCAGATGAGTAAGCCTGTGAGTTGTTACAGAGCCGTTTCCTGTAGTACATGGTTTGATTCCTTCAGCCTTCATTTGTATTCTGTGTGACTTTAAGTTACTTCACCAAACAGTACTCTTGAGTTGCTCCTGAAAAGGGACACTTGTGTCCACTGAGCATCACAAGCTGTTATTAAATACAGTTTTCTTTTGAATTCCTTGCACCCTTCACATAGGTACTAATCAGTACTTCACTATATGCTATTTGAGTATGAATCCCAGCATGACTCTTATGGTTTGATGGGTTACCAGATGCATATTCACTAAATTTGAGTTTCAGTGGAAAAGAAGTGGTACTATTTCTCATGCTTTGTTTTCAAAGTAAGTCTTTTGTTTAGGTAATAGCTGTGTGTGTGATTTTTTTTTTTTTGGTAAAATTTAAAATACATTTTAAGTGAATTTGATGTCTGTGATAACTGTAAAAGTAAAGAACATAATATGTACGCTTACATGTTTGAAAAGTGTTTATGATAACTGGGGAGGGTGATACAAGTAATGGATATCGGTGATGCTGGCGAGGGCCCGAGTCATTACCCTGCATAGGGCCCCATTTGTTCAAGATCCAGCTCTGACTCTGGAAGAGTATGCTGCAACAGTTCAGCATTATTAGCCATTCAAGTAGATCAGACCTGCACTCAATAATGTCAGAGAGGGTAGTTATTCTTGATGAAGAAGAAGACATAGGGAGGTCAAAATGAGATGTAGGTGTCTTGCAATCATGTTACTACCCCCCTGAAAAAAAGTATATAGTATGCAGTAATATATCTGATTTTTTTTATGACTTGTGGGTTGTTGAACAAAAGCTGCTGCAGCAGCATTTATATTATCTTTCACTTTATTCATTGCACTAAAGAATGAATTCATGAATAGGCCTGGATTATGTAATATAGTATAAACAAGTTGCATTTTACTAATATATTTTGCAATGCATTCTTTACAGTCTCCAGCAACTGCAGAAGGACTGACACTTGTCAGATCATATAGTCTGCATTTTTGGAGTAATTGTTTGGAGTGATGATCAGAACAGTCTTAGGGTAGCAAAGTGACATTGCTGATAACATTGTCACCTCACAGCAACCAGATCTCCAGTTCGATTCTTGGCTGGGATGCCTTCTGTGTGGTGTGTGCATGTCCTCCTGTGTTCACTTGGGTTTCTGCCCTGTCCCCCCCCCCCATACCTCTAAACTGTCCGGATTTTATAGCTTAAGCAAAGAAAAAAATAAAGCAATGGAGATCTTTCCTTCTCTGTTGCTTGTTTTCAACCACACTGATGTACTGTGCAAGTGTGGGAACGTAGATCCCATATGCATGTGCAGTACATCAACAAATGCAGAATAATGAGGAAACAATGTGGAGGAACATTGCAGCGCTGTTACACAAAGTCATTATTTAAGACTAGTAAGCAATGTCTTTCTTAAATAATGTCATTATATAATAGCAATAACTGAGTTGTGGGTATGGGTATATGAGGATTTTTGCCCTCATGATCAAACCAGGGCAACAGTGGGTAAATCCTCAACACACACACACACACACACACACACACACACACACACACACACACACACACACACACACACACACACACTCTCATCAGTTATTGCTTAATTATTTAACTTGGATATTTGTTAAAAACTTCTTTGACAATGAAACTGTGCCAAACCCTTTTAGTGCGGAACCATCTGGAACACCAAATTTTTAAGACTCAAAATTCATAACATTCCTTACAATGAGGGACAGTTAGGAGCTATATGTGAATGTGTGGAAAAGGAAACAGTGGACCAACAAGATGCAATGCACACCTTTTGATGTGGTCTTCTACCTTAGACCTCCCACTTTGTCTTCACTTCTCCCATGGGACATTGGCTTCATCCTTGTACAGTTTATTATTATATTCTTCCATCCCATATCTTCCTAAGAATTGCATTTCCTGACCTAGAAAACTATACACTAGGAAAATCTCTAATGTTTAGCACAAAGCAGTGATGATTGAAAAAAAAAAAACATGATAATAAAGTAAAATATATAACTGGCATCACAAAACAGCAAAATATTAAAAATTAAAAAATAATGTTGCATGCACAGGTCAAGACATATACACCTCTGTACGTCCTGATTAATTATATAACCAACTGTAAGATCACAATATAGTGATCAAAAGGGGGCAAAACTTGGGTACTTTCCTTTATAGTAAGTCCAAGATGTAATTTCTCTGAATATTCCCTTTTCTCTGAGGTATGGTGATCTCAGATTTGGTATATGTAACTTTGCAGGGAGTGGGAAGCTCAACCCTCATAAGGCGGATGCAGGGGAGGCTTGACCCACCCCTCCCCCTGCAAAAACAAGTTTAAAGGAGAAGAGGATCTTCGAGATCTACTCTTCTCCTGTGTTTTTGGTCCTTTTTTTCTTTGGCATGTCAGCTTTTGACATTTTGATTGCTGATATTTCAGTAGGGAGCCTTTATTTACTGATAAGTCTAATCCAGAGGAAGCATCATTGAACAGACTTGATACTTAAGAAGTTTTACTTCATTATTTAGAGAGGATTGGACTGTCCTGGCAAAGTAAAGAATTTCCAGAGGAAACATTATTGAACAGACTAGATACTGGAAAAGTCTTAATGTATTAATTAGGTAGGGTAGGAATGTACTAGCACACTAAACAACTTTTAGTCTCCTTTTCATCAGACAGGGAAGGGACATCATTATGAAGGCAAAGATTTCATTTAGGAAGTTACACCAGGTATTTCTACTAAGTAAACAAAAATTCCCCTCCTGCATTTGTCAGGGCTTTATTCCGTGTATAGACTGACTACAGCATCCTATTGCTTTGGAGGTGGTGTTCCTGCACAGGACATCTGTGACATAGTTATGTATTCCACAGGTCACAGTACAGCCTTGGTGTTCACTCCACAATATATTGATTTTGCCTCTGACTATGCCCCAGATGAACTGTGTTTCAACTAGCAACATAGCCGATGATAGAGCTGTGTGAGGATGGTTAGGGTGAGTAGCCAAGTTCACCTCACCCTTCATGGTGAAGGTGGTTAGTGGAATTCTCAACAATAGAGAAGTTTGTGGCAGAAAGCCTATTTCTGTGTTCCCATGTGTAATGGGTTGAAAACACTAGTAGGAGTACCTGCATTCCAGCCAATCATTGCAGGTGTGGTGAGGATGTGCTCACAGGCAGACTGTCCTAGCATGACATTGCAGTCCACCCCAGTTGACAGGAAGTGGGCTGTTAGGTGCCTCAAAAACTCTTAACATCCTGCAGGATGATGGCCATGGTCCCTTGCTGTCACCCTCCCTCCTGACATTTTCTGATGGCAGACATTCAGAGGAATGAATGGGCAATTTGGAATATATTAATACATTTTTTATCATATATATGAATGCTTTATTGACATAGCCACACACCTGGCCGTAGGCTTTGGGGACCTATGTTTCTACCTAAGGTACCATTCTTACTAAAGGGCACTGGTTTTCTGGTTTTGGGACAGTTAACTCCAGTTTTAAAAGATGGTGTGAAGTTATTTGGGTCTTCTGCCCCACCTCCTGCTGTTGCTGCTAATTGGATAAAGAGGTGGCAGTTGGCTTGAGATTCAACAATCACAGGGAGAGAATGCTAAACGATCTGTGGTTTGTTTTAAATTTTCTTCTGGCTTCCTGACTTGGACTCTACCCAGACACTAGGGATTTTACTGAGCTTGCTGATCATTTCTAACATTGTCTGCTTGCTTGTCCTGAGATGAATGTCAGCCTGGAAAAAGAATTTCTGCAGCTTCTACATCCATTTTCCCTATTTTAGCTTAAATCAGTAGCCTGTACTTATGATTGGCAGCCCGTGAAATTATATCTTTTTTGGTTAGACATGGAGAAACAGAAATTTTCCCCAATGAAGACTCGCCTAATTAAGCAGTATCGAAAGAGAAACTGGCAGATTATACAGCACAGCAGCAGCTGCCGCTTAAGGAAAGGATGCACTACTTTGAAGAATTTACTTTCAGAGGGAGCATTTTCGGGAAGTAACAACATAAATGTAAATAGTGTCATGAGTATTGTATATGTATAGAACTTTCGCTTATAATTTGTTTAATGGCTTGCACGTTAGTGCAGAAAGGTTAAAGCTGTGATTTGTTACCAAGTTTCACGCTGTAGTCGAGGGTTCATTTCCTTCAGCCTTCATTTGCCTGCATACTGTTTTTCTGTCCGAGTCACTTAAATGGATAGTATTCCTGCTCTGTCACTGAAATGGGTCCCTGTATGACATTCCTCTACCTAAACATAAATATAATAATAAGTAAATACAATTACATCCTTACCAAAGTTGTCTGATTACTATTTATAATGCCACATTGTTTCATTTGTTAGCGTTGGAGACATTTTCATCTTTATATTTTGTTACTGCTTGATGTTTGTAGTCAGAGTGATTTTAGGACTTGCCATTATATCTTCTTTCTGTTTGTTAGGTGTTTGGGTATGGTCACTGCTTTCTGGAATCAGGACCACTGTAGCATCTTTTTTTTTTTTCAGTGATTGCCAGTAATAATTCTAGTGATTTGGGGAGTCATTACTATTATCATTTCCTTTGCTAATTATGTTTAGAGTGTTTTGGAGAAATATTTGTATATTATTGTTTATTCAGTGTCATTTCTTTGTCCTTGATGCTTATGTTTGCATTGCCTATGTGAAATGCACATTATGAGTACCACTGTTTATAGTTAGTGGAGCATTTAAGGTGCAATCTGTCTGTATTGCATATTGTAGCATGAGCGTTAAGATAAGTTTATGTTCATTTATATCCTGGATTAAAATAGTAATTTGGTTCATTAAGTTTCTAAGTGTGTTTTGAGGGCTGTATTTAGATCAACAGAGTAAACAAATTTGTACTTCAGGATACCTCTCAACTGTTCAGATTTCCACAGAATGTCCAGATTTTTACCGCATATTTTTGTTCTTCCTCATAAAATTTTGGTTTTTCTGGCCAATCATTCGGGACTGAAGTCAGAAAATGGACAGATATTTGAGTTTCAGACTTTATGCCCATCAGAAAATTCATGCTAATACAAAATCTGTTATTCTATGAACTTTCTGTGTTTGTAAGAACAATATTTAAAAATTGTACCTATTGTTGGGCCTTTGTCCCCCATTATTTATGGCTTTGTCCAGATTTCTTGCACTGAGGTACGTTCAGGACTACTTTTGTTAATGATGTAGGGGAATGTTAGAAAGTAATGTAACAACTTGAATTAAGGTTATAGTAAACCCGTTACCCTATATAAGTGATAGATTCATGCTACCTTTTTATTTATTTATTTATTTTGCAGTCACAGTGGCATTTACAGGGAACAGATCTATTCATCAGGTGTGTAGAAAAGTAGTAGTAGTGCAAATTTCCTTAACAAAATGATGAAAATCTGTATACATTAAGTGGTGCTCTCTTCACAAAGAAGCAGCATCTGTCAGTGTGTGGTATTAAGTGTACTTAAGTATGATTTGATTAAAGAAAAGAAGCAAACAGCTTTTGGGCACTATTCTCAATGGGCGACGGATGGGGATGGAGCTTGAAAATCTGGAGCCAAAGGCAGAAAACAACTCATCTCTGGTATAGAGCTTTATGCTGCTATACAGTTTACTTACTATGACTCAGACATGTATTTTTTAAGTTCTGAGATCTGATATGATTCTAAGGAAGCTTTTGCCTGAGTGGTATGGGTGAAAGAAAAGACATAGAGTATGATTCCAACTGATCAGTTGGTGATTTTTCACAATATATATATATATATATATATATATATATATATATATATATATATATATAGTTTTGTTGTTTTGTTTTGTTGATTGGCTGTGTTAAAGCAAATGTTGTTTTGAGAAAGATTTGGATGGCTGCAGATTCTGGTTTGGTCAGAGTTGACGTAGCTATGATAAGCACAAGGTAGTAGGAAGTGACAGGGGATAAAAGTACTGCACTCAGACGATTTACTGAAGGAAGGGCATTGAAATTGTGTGAGTGCTTGCTGTATATCAGTAAAACAGAAATATTCCTCAAAAATCCATTAATGAGGAGAATGTCACATATATTGTCCAAAAAGTTGAAAATGCTCTAAAATGTACCACAGAGAATTTAAAACTCCCATGACATCTGGGAGCCCACACTTCTGTTTTTATAATCAGTTTTACTCCACAGGTGTTACAGTGCTGCTTTTGACAGAGTTCTGGTGTGTTAAAAGGACAGAGATAAAAGCTGAAGAATAAGAGGGGCTGTTAAAAAATAAATGAAAAGTTATTTTACTTTATCTGGATGGTGTCCAGAAGCTGGGGCTGGGGGAATAACTGAAGTAGGCACTTGGATAGTGCAGAGAGGGGAACTAGTAGGCAGTGATGAGGCTACACTCCCTAGAAGCTCTCTTTACCCTAGAGAATGCTGATGTCTGTGCGGTCACTGAGACATGGTTTAAAGCCATAAAGAGCACACCAACTTTGCAAGGTTATAATGCCTTCTACACATTTACTTCACAGGCAGATACTAAAGGAGGAGGTGTCTCTATTTACATCAAAAATAAATATACTTCAAGGCCGGTCAAACAGGATAATGCACTTGAGCTGCTCCATGTTCAAATCACCATAGGCAAAATTCAGTACCACTTCCTTGCAGGTTTCCCTCTATGACCCAGGAAACCCATACCATGTATTTAAACATATTACAAACACCAACCATCCAACCCAGTACCATATTCATAGGTGACTTTAACTACTCTACTGTTAACTAGGAATCCTATACGACACCAAACATACATGCACAGAGATTCCTGGATTTTGTAAACACAAACTCCCTGAACCAGATTTTCAGTACACCAACCAGGGATGCAACCATAGTGGATCTGATCCTCACTAATATGGGAGAGTGCTGCACACCCCTTACTGTAGTGCCTTCCCTGGTATGGTCAGACCACAAAATGGTCTCCTTTGAAGTAAAAATAAAATCTGGTCCCCCAGCTAAACCTGGAATGTTCAGGAACTATTATAAGGGTAACCTCCTGCTATTAAGAGAGAACCTGGCAACATTTCATGCCCCCATGAACCCTGAGAGCACTACTGCCTATGCAGAACTGTTCACAGAAACCCTGTACAAGCATGTTAATAGCTGCATAGAGCCAGCTGTACCCACCAGGAAGAAATACAGAACTAACTCAAAAAGCAAGTCATCTTGGTGGAATCACAAAATCAATAGGGTATATAACATGAGGAAGAAAATCATGGGAAAAATTAGAAGGTGCAGCACCCAGCAGAATAAAACACCCTTATCAAACTAACCAAACAACTCAAAGGACAAATAAAGTCTACCAAAGCCAAATTTGAGGTAAGTTTGGCCTCTGAGGCCAAGGACAACCACAAAGCATGCTTTAGCTATGTCCACAACCTCAAAGGCAATACACAAGTGTGTGCAGAGCTCTTTGTAAATGGAGCCGCCTATACTGAACCAGAAGATATAACAAACCTCCTGGCTGATAAATTCAGCTCCAACTTTTTTCCTCTCTCCCCCTCAACCTTCCTTCAGGAAGTATCATCAGATATAACTCCCCCTACTATCACTAGGGAACAGGTCCTTAATGCTGTGTCTAAGAGCAAGAACAGTTCATTAATGGGCCTAGACAATATCCCAGGATGCCTTCTAAATAGCATGAAACATTACCTATCAGGGCCTCTGGAATTACTATTTAAGTGTAGCCTCCAAACAGGCTTTATGCCTCATGAATAGAGAAAGGCAACAGTCATCCCTCTGCCCCCTTTGGTATGTACCTAACCAGGCATATCCAACAACTGGAATGTCCACAGAGGTTCCTCACTAGAAGAATACAGAGTGTAAGTAAAATGCCCTGTGCAGACTGCCTCAAGGCCCTATCCATATATTCTGTCTCCTACAGGCTTTTGAAGGGAGATCTATGCCTGGCAATACAGGACATTGTCAGATCTCACTCTGATGGACCTCCTGGTTATCCACAAAACAAACAGCACCAGAATTACCTATTCTAAAGACTTAAACCTTGCTTGTGACATAAATAGGACCTGCTGGAGATCCCAGAGACTACCCCGTCTATGGAACAGGCTCCCCATCCATGTGAAGCAGAGTTCCTCCCTAATCTACTTACTTACAGAGAAGGCAACTACACACACCACAAAACCAGCCTCACATAATGCTACCACTCCACTGAATCAAACACATAAACACACAAAGACATACTCGGAGGCTCTGAGTAAAAATTTACCTAAACAGCAGAGGCCTCCAAAGCAGACACCCAAACAACTGCTACCTCAAGACACCCCACAAGCAACACATAAACCACAAAAGCAGTGTGCAAAGCAGTCACAGCCCTTAAGGCCAAATACAACACCAAACATACTTGTCATAGGTGACTCCATAGTCAGACACACTGACGTCCCACTCACCAGGCTGAACAAGGAGAGGGTCACAGTAAGCTGCCTATCGGGCGCTAGAATCCGCCACATAACACAAGCACTCGGGTCACTCCACAGCAAGTACAAATATGACACAGTCATTGTCCATGCTGGTGTGAACGACCTGAGACGATACCTCCCTGGACTGCATGAAAAGAGACATAGAGGAGCTCTCTGATTATGTAGCCCAGGCAGGTATGACCCTAACCCTGAGCAGTATCCTTCCTTCACCAAGAATGATGCCACAATATAGAGACAAGATGATCAGCTTTAACAATTGGCTTAATGTCTGGTGTCATTCAAAGGGGATCCAGTGTCTGTCTGCCTGGGATGACATGCTTGACAAGCCACGCTGCTTCGCAAGGGACGGCTTGCACCTGTCACCCCTGGGATTCCGGATATTGGCTAAGGCTCTTGCCACCCCATAGTGCCTTTTTTAGGCAAGGCTCAAATTCTAAACCTACCACCCTAGAAAACAAAAATGGGAAGAAATTGATGGTAATGCTGCTCAATGCCAGAAGTCTAAATCTCAAAATGCATGCACTCGAGGCCCTTCTCAGTATGGAGAACATCGATGTCTGTGCTGTAACTGAAACCTGGTTCAAGGCTCCTGAGAGCCCCCCGGCACTATTAGGTTTTACCTCATATCATGCGTTCCGGCCCCAAAACCCGGACCACTCCACAAAAGGAGGGGGTGTATCCATATTCATAAAGGATACTCACACCTCCAGGTTGGTGGCAACGCATGAAGCTTCGGAAACCATCCAGGTGCAACTAACAATAGGCAAAACTGCTCTACAAATTGTAGCATGCTACAGGCCACCCTCTCAAACTCAGGAACCCCACACAGCCTTCCTGAAGACACTGGAGGGTATAAATGTATCTCCAAACACCATCATATTGGGTGACTTCAACTACCCGAATATAGACTGGGAACATTACTCAAGCCCTAACTTTCTAGCCCAACGGTTCCTGGAGTTCATAAATTCAAATGCCATGGAACAGCTAGTCACTGTTCCCACGAGAGGAGAAAATATACTAGATCTCATTGTCACAAACATGGGGACAAAATGCTCCACACCGAAGTATATCCCTCATTGGTGAGATCTGATCATAAACTAATCTCACTGGAAATCCACATCCCGCCCCACCCCAAACAAAAAGACCATAGTGAAGAACTTCTCTAAAGCAAACTTCACACTACTCAAGACTGGTGTGGTATCCTTCAAGGCCCCTGAGTCAGAGGAAACCACAACCCAAGCTGGAAGCCCTTACAAATGCCTTCTATGAACACCTCCAGGACTGCATGGATCAGGCAATCCCAAATAAAACCAAGACTCTTTCCACAAAGGGCAAACGTCCAGTCTGGTGGACCCCAGCCATTAACAAACTTTACAATAAGAGGAGAAAGCTATTACATGATAGAACAAAATCCATAAAAGGGAAGTCACCCTGATCATTATTAGTAAAAAATACGAGCACTCATAAAATCAACTAAGGCCAATTTTGAGAGAAAAATTGCCATGGATTCAAAGGACAATCATAAGGCCTTTTTCAGCTATGTTAGGAACCTGGGTGGAAACTCACAGATATGCTCAGAATTAGTCCAAAATGATACAAAAATCACTGAACCCACAGACATTGCCAACATACTGGCAGACAGGTTCAGTGCAAACTTCACCCCTCTCCCCTAAAGGAGAGATAACTATCCCAGCCGAGTGTAGCCTCCCGGACATCTCAAATGCGCAGGTGAAAGCTGCTCTCTCTAAAGCTAAAAACACAGCATCAATGGGACCGGATGGTGTCCCCGGCTGTGTGCTACACGAGCTAAATGAGGAATTAAACCCGCACATAAGGCAGCTGTTTAATCTCAGCCTTACCACAGGATACGTGCCCAAGGAGTGGCGACGGCAACTGTGGTCCCACTCCACAAAGGTGGCGCTCACGGACCCTGGTAATTACCGCCCCATAAGCTTAACAAGTCTAGTCTGCAAAGCTATGGAGAGGATCATAATGGAGCTCATAAACAAAGATATAGGGGACTTGCAGACATTGGACCCGACCCAGTTTGGCTTTGTCAAGGGAAGATCATGCCTTTTGAACTTGGTCGACTTCTTGAAATAGTCACCAAGGCCATTGATGAGGAAAGGCAGTCCATACAGCCTACCTTGACCTTGCAAAGGCTTTCGACACAATACCCCACTCGGGTATTGTAGAAAAACTTACCAGCTTAAATGTAAACCCATATGTCACAAGATGGGTTGCAAACTGGCTTAAGGACAGAACCCACAGGGTTAGAGTTGCTGGCGCTGTGTCAGACTCCAAGCCGGTCACAAGTGGTGTCCCACAGGGCTCGGTCCTTGGCCCCTATTGTTTGGCATCTACTTCTCAGAAGTACAGGCCAACATGGGAGGACTTTGGCTGACAAAGTTTGCAGATGACTGCAAACTGAAGCCATAGTGGAAAGTGCATCGGACACGGATATCCTTCAGAAGGGACTCACGGAAACAGATAGCTGGTGCCAGAGCCATGGCCTGAAGTTAAACGCCAAAAATGTATAGTCATACCCTTCGGGAAAAACAAGGTAACCCCAAGCTACCATATAGGTGGCAATCCACTAAGCACAGAAGAGGTTATCAGGGACCTGGGGACCCAGGTTGACAGTGGCCTTTCTTTTGACACTCACATTGCTAAAGTGGTTAGAAAGACCTTCTACATTGCCCACCTGATCATGAAGGGATTCACATCCAGATCTAGTGAGGTCATTGTTCCCCTGTACTCTTCACTTATCAGACCAATGATCGAGTACAATGCCCCATTCGGGATGTATCTCACCCGACATCTGCAGCAATTGGAGAGACCCCAAAAGTTCCTCACCAAAAGGATAAAGGGACTCCAAAATCTGTCATATGCTGCCAGATTGAAGAAACTCCAGCTCTATTCAGTCGCATACCGTCTGCTCAGAGGTGACATGTGCCTGACATACAAGGCCATGTCCAACCCGGAATTAATGGACATGCTCCACCTCATAAAATCCAAATCCACCAAAACCACTAGAGCAAGCGACTTAAACCTTAGCACGGATATAAATAGGATGTGCTGGAGGGATAGATTTATCACTCAGAGACTCCCTATGCTGTGGAATAAAATCCCGGTCCATGTGAGGCAGAGCACCTCGCTGACTCTGTTCAAGAGAAATCTAGACCTGTGGATGGGAGATCGTAGGTTTACCCCGGGAATCATCTCTGGGTCTCTGCTGGACAGAGGCACAACAAACTAATGGGCACAGTATTTTTTCATATAAGGGGTGGCGTAAGCCACAATAATTTGGGCTAGGCTTATAAATGCCTTAGGGCAGATAGCCTAGTATAAACCTATGAACCTATGAACCTATAATCCAATTCAAGTGCAACTTGGACAACGGGGAAATTGGAAATTCATCCCTGGTTTGGCACCTGTGTCTCTAATGGACACAGGTAACCTATAAATGGTTCATCTCGCAGGCTCAAGCTTACACTTTAAAGGGTATCAGAACTTGGCTAGGCTTAAAAAGGCCCTTGTGGTCATTAGCCTAGTAAACACCTATGAATCTATGAACATGGAGTCCTTTGTGTAAAGCACCATTTTACCTAAGGCAGAAAAAATTATGGCAGCCCATCTGTACTGCACATACATGTTTGATAGAACCCCTGGACACTTTGTTGTTTTGTAATATAAAGTTTGGATTTCTAAAAGATGCTCGCTTGTTTCTTGGCTGTGGAATTTCCTTACATTTGCCACTGTAGTACTGCATGATCACTGACACTGTGGCAAGTCTAATAGATGGGATACTTTTCTGCTGAACTATTTTGCTCCTCCCAGTGTGCTGCAGCCATTGCTCCTATTCTAATCTAGTTTGATACGGATGTTGAAGTAGGAGGTTGGAATTTCAGGGACATAACAATAGTCTGTGTATTAGGTCAGTATAACACTGTTTTTGACCAGTTACAACATAAAATCATAGATTTAACTACAAAGCTGTGGTAAAAAGGGTTGTCATTCTCATAGTTATATTGAATGTTGCAGTTTATTTCATTTTATTTAGCCCTAATTTAAATTTGTTTTTCCATTAATTATTTTGTTAGGGCGCAAGAGGGCAACAAGGTGATGCTGGCCCCATTGGAGAAGTTGGTCATGAGGTAGGCTGATTGTACTTTATTCTAATTTGTTATAAATTCTGACTACAATATGAAATGGGATCGAGCTATGTTATCAAGGACTTGTAAATATTTGCACATGCATGAAGACAACCACCCTAAATATATTTCAGTGCATACAGTTTGCATACAGTTTGATGTAAGCTGTGAAATAAAATTTTCAAAATTCTATACTTGTAGAGTATTTTTATAATATTACATAATCTGAAATTCTTCAAAAATGTTTGCGAGCTCCTACTCAAACTTCATTTGGCCAGTCATTGAATATAATGCCTCCTTTGGCATGTATCTTATCTAGACACATACAACTGGAATGCCCACAGAGGTGCCTTACTAAGAGGATAAAAGGCCTAAACTGGTCAACACCCCCACCAGAGGTGACAACATATTGGACCTGGTCATCACCAACATGGGTGACTGGTGTTCCACACCGGACGTCAACCCCTCATTGGTTAGATCTTGACGATAAACTAATCACTCTGGATATCCACATTCCGCCACCACCCCTGATCAAAGAAACCACCTTGAAAATGTTTTCAAAAGTAAACTTCACATTACTTAAGACCAAGGTGGGAAGTTTCAAAGCCCCCATGCTAAAGGATAACACTGTCCAAGCTTCAAAATCCTTTACTAATGCACTCTACAGGCACCTACAAGAATGCATGGATCCTGCTGTCCCAAACAAAACCAAGACTCACTCCTCCAAGAAAAGGAAACCAGTCTGGTGGACCCCTGCCATAAACAAGTTATACAATAGAAGGAGGAAACTAGTATAGAAAAGTCCATAAAATAATGTAAAATATAAAACACTGTGTGCAGGTGTTAACCAGGCAGTTCCAAATGGTGCTGAATCAAACAGCACGATGTAGAAGGAGCGAAGCCTTGTCTTTTCAGACCAAAAATAAGCCTGCTTCACATGAATCCAAAATCCAAGTAAAAAGTCATGAAAAATGGTTATTGCACATCCACAATGGGCGACAATGTTGCCCATTGTGGATGTGCAATAACCATTTTTCAGGACTTTTTACTTGGATTTTGGATTCATGTGAAGCAGGCTTATTTTTGGTCTGAAAAGACAAGGCTTCGCTCCTTCTACATCGTGCTGTTTGATTCAGCACCATTTGGAACTGCCTGGGTAACACCTGCACACAGTGTTTTATATTTTACATTATTTTATGGACTTGCCTCAGTTGTGCATGTGTTTTTGTTTCGTTGTGGTGTTTTGTTTTTTTCTTTAGTATAGAAAAGAGTAAAATCCCAAAAAGGGAAGACATCACTCATCAGTATCAGCAAGAAACTGTGTTCCCTCGTAAAATCATCCAAGGCTAGCTTTGAAGAAAAATTTCCCATGGACTCCAAAGATAACCACAAGGCATTCTTTAGCTATGTCAAGAAGTGGCAATTCTCAGATCTGCTCAGAGTTAGTGCAGAATGGCACAAAATACACTGAACCAACTGATATAGCCAACATCCTGACAGACAGGTTCAGTGCAAACTTCACCCCCCCCCCCTCACCCTCAAAAGGGCCCATAACTGTACCAGAAGAATGTAGTGCCCCTGAAATCACAGACACAGGTTAAAACAGCCCTCTTCAAAGCCAAAAACACAGCATCAATGGGACCGGACTGTGTCCAAGGCTGCGTGCTGCATGAGCTAACCCCTCACCTAAACACACTGTTTAAACTCAGCCTCTCCACAGACTATGTGCCCACAGCAACAGTTATTCCCCTCCACAAAGGTGGAGCCACAACGGACCCCCCAGGAACTATCGCCCTATAAGCCTGACTAGCTTGGTCTGCAAAGCTATGGAGTGCATCATCATGGATCTCATTAACAGAGACATTGGGAACCTCCAAACACTGGACCGTACCCAGTTCAGCTTTAAGGGCAGATCATGCCTCCTAAACCTGGTGGACTTCTTTGAGAAGTTACCAAGGGTATAGACGAGGGAAAGGTGGTCCACACAGCCTAACTAGACCTCGCAAAGGCCTTCAACACCATTCTCCACTCAGGTATTATAGACATGCTCACCAGCCTGAACATAAACCCCTACGTCACGAGATGGGTTGCCAACTGGCTCACGGACAGAACCCACATAGTAAGAGTTGCAGGAGCTAGGTCTGGCTCTAAACCGGTTACAAGTGGCGTTCCCCAGGGCTCAGTCCTAGGACCCCTCCTGTTCGGCATATACTTCTCAGAGGCACAGGCAAGCACAGGAGGACTATGGCTGCTCAGAGGTGATCTCTGCCTGACATACAAGGCCATGTTAACCCAGAATTGATGGACATCCTCCACCTAAAGAAAACTGTATCCCCTCGAGCCACACCCTCCAGGGATCTATACCTCTCCACAACAATAAATAGGATGTGCTGGAGGGATAGATTCCTGTCCCAGAGACTTCCCATGCCCTGGAACAAGATTCCAATCTACATTAGGCAGAGCTTCTCGCTAACCATCTAAAAGAGAAACCTTGACAAGTAGATGGGAAACAGAAAGTTTACCCCAGGGATCACTTCAATGGCTCTGCTGGACAGAGGCACAGGGAACTAATCTAAGGGGGTGGCGAAAACCAACACATTCAGGCTAGGCTTATAAATGCCTTTGGGCAGATAGTCTAGTACCTATTTATGAACCTGTGAACCTAAACAACATGTCCTACATGGACCGACTCAAAGCCGTGTCACAATACTCCGTATCCTGTAGACTGCTAAGAGGTGACCTGTGTCTGGCATACAAGGCATCCTCCAACCCAATACTGATGAATTTACTACACATCAGTATGTCAAATGGCATGAGAAATACTAATCTAGGTATTTAAACCTCTCCTGCAACATCAACAGAACAGTTTGGAGGAACAGGTATACTTCACACAGGATACCGTTGCTATGTAATAGACTTCCCATACATATAAAACAAAGTTTATCCCTGTCCATTTTCAAGCACAACTTAAATCTATGGATGGGAATGAGAACATTTACCCCAAGACTGCTAACGTACCACTAATGGACCAATGCGTCTCCTAAGTGCTTTATCCCATGCATGGGTTCCCTCAGATTATCTATGGTATGATCTCAGTTATTCTCATTAGGAGCACTATATATTTATCGTCCATGAGATGGGTAAGGCCAATTTATAACAAAATGAGATAGGTTATTTTGAGCACAAAATGGGAAACTGGCTAGGTTTTTAAAATAGCTCGCAAGGGCAGCTAGCCTAGTACTTACCTATGAAATATCAGGTTGTTACATTGGCAATGGAGTACTTGTAGTATACCTTGAGCTTTTTCATTTAAAATACTGCTTACTGGTTCTAAATGCAAGTCCGAGTACATCTTTTCTAAAAGTTAAAATAACTTTAGATAGACTTAAAGTGTGGAAGTGTAATATTTATATGACATTTCTTGTAACACATCATCTTCCCCCTTCCGCCACATTTTGAAGTACAGTAAGGAAGTGTTAAGAACTTGACTTTCTAGGAGTCACAGCAGAATTGGTTATTTTTATAAAACATTTGCCTGACTATATGTAGTTCTGTTACCTTTAAAACTTGGAAAAATATATGATGAGATTATAAATGTCCAGGAGGTGAAGTTTGCTGATAGTATTGTATCCTTTGCTGAAATTCATGTCCTTGTCTATTATATTACCCAGATGTTAAAACTGTATAGGAAGCTGAACCATCACTAAAACACTAGTAACATAGCACTGCACAAAAGCATTAAAGATAAAAACAAATGTTTAAAAATGTCAGGCCATGGCCACCTCCATGGCACAGAGGGATAAAGCCTTGTCTGTACCCCAAGTGACCCAGCTTCGTTTAGCAGACCAGATGCTGCTAGGAGTTGGCTGGAGGGGTAAGATTGACTGTTGCTTCCTGAGGAGGAGAGAAGGTGGAGAGGCTCACAGAGATGCTTCACTGTTGTACAATATCTGTTTAAGAACAGGAGCAGCAGCTTGCCGTAGAGGCTGCATGCCAGTATTACCAGTCCAGTGCTGTGTAGTTGACCATGTCTGTGGAAGCACTCACGCAGCACTAGCAGGGCAGTCCGTGCTTCAGTAATGTCTGCATTGCCGAATCACAGAAGTATGGGGTGTTATGGAATTAACATAAAAAGTCTCCATTTTACTCAGCGGAATAATTGCTTTCCATTGGCTTGTTGCTACCTTTATAGCAGCCAAGTGCTGACTGGATAGGGTAATGAAAGTGATGACTGACCAATGAGGGGAACTGACTGTAGTTGTATGGAAGGCAGAAAAAAAATAATTAAAAACAGTAGTTATCATATAAATTTTGCTTTTTATTAGTAAAAGGAAATAAAAAAGCAGCACTTTATTTAGTTCTGAAAATTATCCTTGTGAAGTTAAAATATTTTGAAATGACTCATGCTATAGATGTTTTTCATCAGGTAGAAATAATTGCTTTTAATTTTTAGTCCTTAGTCCTCTGTTATGACAGTTAGTTCCTGGATGTTGCATAACCTTATATTTTTATTTTATTACATGAACAATAAGCATTCAAGTATTTATAATGAATATATTTTCCTGTCAGAAGAAAATATTGTAGTCAACCAGACCACCATTAATACTGCTCAATCTATTTACAATGCATTAACAGTAGTAGAAAGTTATGAATCTATGGCTTCTTTATTTTTTCCTCTCACACAGCTGACCATCAAAGCATCCTGGTGCCTTTGTCCTTCATTAGCTACCTACCTTTCCTTAACTTTTCCAGACATCCAAAAGGGTTACATAAATACATACATACATACAAATATTTCAAGCATGGGCATTAATGCCCTTCTAGCTTGCCAAAATACCAAAACATTGTTCCCATAATAAGTGTCCAGACTGTCCTTAAAAATATCTAAACTGATACTTGATTTAATGTAATTTGGAAGTCTGTTCCATTCATCAGGTACTCTGTCAGAGAACCAATTAGTACACTTCCCATTCCTATAAAATCTTCTACATAGGTTGGCTGATGATTCTCTAGTATTTTTGGTAATCCCAAACATTCCCAGAGGTAGCTGTCTCTAAATGCCTTATATACCTGAATAAGATCTCCTGTTAGATATCTGTAAGAGACGCTGTACAAGTTCAGATATTTTAGTCTTTCATAATAACTTAAATTTTGACATCCATGGATGCCCTTGGTATATTTCCGCTGTACTCTTTCCGGTTTACTCATGCTTGTTTTCTTAAAGGGTTTTCATATTGTTATTCCATACTCAAGTTTGGGTCTAATGTAACTAACAAACAATGACTTCATTATTTTAAATTTCCTAGACTTTAAAACTGTTTTTATACAACCTATAGTTCTATAACTATCATTAACCAATTGGTTGACATGATTAAAAAAACTCATAGCTGAATCTACCCATATACCTAGGTCCTTAAATAAGTCTACAGTTTCAATCACTGTGTGCTATATTAAATACTCACCTTTCAATTTTTGTCTCCCAAATCCCATATGCTTATTTTTTTATGTATTTATCAGCATATTATTCTCCTGTGCCCAAATGGTCAATTTATTCAGGTTATTTTGCAGACATGCTTTATCAGTAACACATGTAATCAGTTAACCCAATTTCAGGTTGTCTGCATATAGACTGTAGAACACCTCAGATGAAAAAGTTAGGTCTGAAAGATGCAATCTAAACAAGTAAGGGCCCAGGACAGAGCCCTGTGGGACCCCTGACTGTAAGCAAGGATTTCACCTGTCCAGTTGCTGTATGATACTTGCCATGTCCTATTGGTAAGCCATGCAGCTGTCCATCTTATCAAGACTACATCAATACCTAGTTGTACTAATTTATTGATCATTGTTTTGTGTATGACCCTGTCAAATGCTGAAGTTAAATCTATATAAATTACAGCACAGTTTTTCATAACTGTTATTATATTGTTATAGAACATCATGTTACAGGTGGTAATAGATCTGTTTTCAACATATGCATGCTAACATATGGATTCAAGTCTCAGCCTATCC